>NW_027513545.1:0-173841 GCF_048772815.1 Callospermophilus lateralis | reverse complement strand
ATCTTCCACCAGTATTGAGAACCTCAAATGTCCATGCACAAATGATACCTGGAGAAGTTGTAGGCAGGTATGAAGCACCTGAGAGAGCAAAAGTCATCTTCCATGGCAAACAACCTGGTCAGGATGAAGGGATGTGTCTGAATCTGCCTCTCTCTTCTTATTGTAGACAAGGTGGAACAATCCAGGCCTGAGTGGAGAGCTGTTCCCGGGTGCCAATGGTTGATATACATTCTACCTTATGAAAGTGTCACAGGAAGTAGGGGAAACCTCCATCTTATGTAACCCTTGGAAGCAACTGTTAGGACAAAGTGGTTGCCAAGGCAGTGACCTCATTCAGTTCCAAAGAATGTGACATACCTCATTTCCTTGGTGATGGAACTCTCTGAACTTGGTATCCAAGAAGCCAGGCACCCAGAGGCAGTCCCAGTCCCAGGCCCAGTGGGCTCACTTGTTTGGATTTACCAAGGACAGAGTCAGTTTTCTTGGTACCTAATGATGTGAGGATGGCCAAATGCCAGGAGAGCTCTGAAGATGGACCTTTCCTGAGAAAACAGGTAGTGGCTAACCACTTTTTCCTGACATCTTCACAGAGTTGGTCAAGGAAACAAGATCTGAGAGAAGACAGGCCATTTCGGCGGAACATAGTATGGCCCACCAGTCAGAGGACACTCCGGAGAGTCACAGACCTACTTGGGGGAAGGAGGTGCCTTTGTGGGAGTGGGTGTGGGTTTGTTGTTTTGTCTCATGTTCTGAGAATAGATCGAAAAGGCCATTTGTTTGGTTTGGAGCAGACAGTTTCTAGTAAGTCATTTGACAAGGCGAGTGTTTCTGTTTATGTGTATCCCACTGTGTCCGTTGTTGTAGACATTAGAAAAGAGAATGCATTAATGGATGTGTCCTGTCTAGTATAAATCTTCCCATAATTCATCCTGCCCAACATATGAATGGACTGCAGCTTGTCTTATCGATGTGCAACACCTGCTATCTTTCTAAGTTGTTGTTTTCTTCCTGAATTCTGGCCACTCTCCAGAATGGGCTCAGGGATTTGTGTCCAAAATATGTACCACCTCCAAGCTCTGTGACATGGCCATGTAAAGGATAGTTGAAGAGAATGGCAAGCATCTCAGAAAACTCAGATATCAGTGTGACCAGGAAAGTCTCAGTGCAGAAACCCTGCTTTGGGCCTTTTGCTTACTTATTGTTGTGTTGCACTGAATGTCAGGAAGGTCTTTGCCTCAGGCCACCCCTTTGTGAAGCCTGAAGAAAACAGTTTTCAAATGGAAATGAATGGGCCTCACCTGTGGCTCTTAGCTTAATTGCTTTGGAAAGGGATGTGTCTTTATCAGCCTCTTGGTCCTGTGTGTGGCTGTGACTTAGATTCTCAGCACCTGATGGATCTTAAGAATGATCCCATGTGAGCTTCCAAAACCAAAATGGCAAAAAATATCATTCATTGTGGATGAAGACTCTTGCCTTCCTCTGTTATTTTCCTGCACTCCAACAAATGAGAATAGGGATTCTGTGAGTCAAATGAGTTCTTCAAAGCCCTGCAGAGGTGCTTGTGTTTTCGCATGACTCTAAATCACCTAAAGAATCGATACCTAAAATCAGTAGCCCTCAAATTGGAGAAACATAGAAGTATTAACGGCAGGCTTATTTGTTCACTCCTGGTTCACAGCAACGGTGTCCATGCTACCCTGACTTTAGGCAAATGAGGGGCAAACGAGCTGATTTTGGACACTGTCTTGGGCTGCACCCCTCATGGAAACCTCCAGCCAGATGTTAAGATGATTGACTATATGGAATAAGGTGAGGGCCATGTGGGAGTGTTTTGGTTTTAATGTTGGTCATTTGTGTGGCATTGGAAAAAATGACTGGTTCCACGTGGTCTTGAACTCTGGTGTGATTCCCTTTAAAAACTGGGTTTTGGAACTGAACTCAGAGAAGCATTGCTATGAATTTTGTTGGGATTTTAAGAGGCCACGCATGAAAGTCGCTCTTGGAAACTGAGACCTAGGCCCCGGGTAGATTTCCACAGAGGCCTGGGAATCTCAGCAAGGATATCACATGATTTTATTCTTAAAGAAATGGCATCCATAGTTGATAGTCAAAACACACCTGCACCTCACATTGTAGACCTCAATGGGCCTGGCCTAATGTGACCTTTTGTCCATTCTTTGGGAAGCCTTGCCTGTGAGATTTCTCCAGAGATTTCATTGAAATGAGCTTCCTCACCATTTAATGTTTGCTGAATGAATTGAAACCCACAGTGCCTCCAACTTCATGCTTGAAAAATGGCTAGATAAATACCATGAAATTTTTGAAATTCCTATGACAGGGTGGCACTGGAGAAACATTGGATGTCCTATTGCTGATCATGATTATACCAGACAGTGCCTTGATTTACTGAGTTTCATGAAAATGGTGTAGAACAGAGATGCCAGTAAGTTGGAGCCTGCTGAGTAGTGGGTCTAGAGCAGTGGTGGGGAGGCGTTTGGTAAAACATCCGTGGTAGGGCCATGTGCATCTACCATTATATTCCAAATGGCTTGTAACTGACATGGTGCTGCCAGCAGACCCTTATATGTAGAGGCATCTTGTTATATGGAGAGTTTTAAGAGGAAAATTAAGAATCAGGTTGATATGGACAAGGGGGCAATGGGGCAAGCTGTGAGAGATAGAAGCCTAGTTGGTGCATTCTCTTGCAGACCCTGACCCACCACACGTGACAGAACTCCCTCCAGCACTGTGTCCCAGTTTAGCTGCTAGTATTTCGTGAAACAAATACCAAACTCACAGTGCAGCAGCCTAAACACCACAAAAAGTGGAGGAGGACCAAATGGCTTCACAGTCCACACGGGGAGACGGGGAGACACTTAGTCCCCAGTGGCCTCAGTTTACCTATAAAGAGAGGATTCAGCACTGCTTCATCTTGTTCATTGGAAAATAAGAAACCATGTCCTCCAGGTCACATAGATGCAGACCCAGCTTTGATGGTCTCACTACAAAGGAAGCCAAATCTCATGAAAACAACATATATTTCAAGTGCGGAAGCTCAGAGGCAGGTTCTCAAACAGTTTTTAGGCAAGCAGAATTACATCTTTGTGGAGTGTTTACCATGTCCCTTACTTTTGGAAACTCCTAAACCACCTCCAAGGTTGTGAACTCCTGAGCATTTTCCATTCCAGATATGTATTCACTGATTGTGTAACTCTTCTCCTCTAATTGTGTCTTACTTGGGGTGAAGGTAATGTCAAGGCATTGTTTTGGATGAGAGCGGGAGGATATTTGTGCAGCATATATTTACATACACATTGGATTCATTTTCCAATTTTTCATTCGAAGTACTGAATCCCTGACACTAACCCATACCTAGTAGACTCAGACTATTCATCCTAATATAATGGGGAAAATTAACCCAACACAATAGAAATACAAGCACTTCAGAGGAGACATGTTCTATAGTTGGACTTGACATTCGCATTATATAAGGTAGGAGTTATACATCTAGTCAAATTTTAATTGAAATATTCTCCATGTGTTTTTAAACTTAACAAATATGTGAATACTTGTTTCCAATTTCTGTAGCCTATTCACACATGTATATTTATATGCATATATAGAATCCTACCAGGTATCACACGTACATTTTTGTAAGGTGGATGTCTTGGCAGATACAAATTGTGAGAAGTGTTCACTCCTCCTAAATGCTGTTGGAAATGAAAATTCAACCTATAAGAGAGCGTCCTAGAAGAACAACATTATACATAAACTCATGTTCAGAAACGTAAATATTTTTGCATCTGTGGATGAGATATATTTACTGATGAATTTCGATTGGCATTTATATTGGTACTTTTTAATGTCTGTGATTGTTGTGTGTGTGTGTGTGTGTGTGTGTGTGTGTATAGATATAGATATAGATATACTCTCCAAAGTTTTCCAAATATGAAATATATGTGTCTAGTATACACTCTCTAAATTCATTCATGTTCATGTATGTTGATTTATAATCAACTTTTCACAAGATTATAATCAGAAATATTCATCCACCTGAAATACATATTTGTTTCCTAGTACTGACTACTCACTTCAGTGAAGGGTGCATACAAATCCTAATTATTCTACAGTATCTGACCCAGTCTAACATCAATGCAAGTAGACTCCTATGGGACATGATATGTAATTTGTCATTCATTTGTATTCGATACTGGTACATTATTGTTTCTTTAGTTTTTGCACATCATAGGATATACATTTCATCCACAAGTTCACAAATTAATAGGCATTTGTTTCAACATTAATCACTTCTTGCTTCAGAACACATGTATTGTCAGGGTTTCTTGACTGGTCTTTTCATGAGACTTCTTTCCAAACACATTATTTTGAATTTCCAAAATCATTTTGAAGCAAAACTCACACACTCTTCATGATAAACCAAAACACTAATATTTCCATTAGATATAGAACTGGTTGGAATGAATGATTGTATATCAATATACAATTTACTTTTATTTTTCAGATATCAGTTCCATTCATTATTTAAAGTTCAAAAAAGTTATATTATTTATTCACAGTATGGTCTATTCGTGGTTTTTCTCTATGTTCATAGAAACAGGGTACACCTATTTGTACCCCCGATTCTAATTTTACATCTTCAATATATTGCTCCCAGAAATGGTGAAAGAAATACTCATGTCACCTCATTATCACAGTAATATTCTGGACAAAAAATGGAAAGGTCACACTTATGATTGTACCAAAGCCTAAATGGAAAGTGAACATGGATTTCTAAAAACATCCATGTCCAGGTTGCCTAATGCTGTCAATTGTCACTCCTATTGGTGACTACATATTTGTTTTTTCCTAATTTATATATTGAAACTCAACCCTGTTGAAAATGTCTAATTCTATCCCTCACTTTATACTTTGCCTGATTTCGTAATGTTTCCATTGATATCTGCTTTTCTACATATTTTCCCCAGTTCAACATAGTGTCTGACTCTTCATATGTGCTGACATTTACATTCACTCTATAACCAAAAGTCTATTGCTAAAGAACTTTTGGTCCAAATCCTATACTCACTCCTCTTCCTAAACTTACCGACTATCTTCCTAATCCTACTGAATATCCCTTTTTGACTGGATGTTCTCTTCTAAATTCAATCATCCAATGTACAAGGTCCTATGCCATTGTATATCAAATTATCTGAGACATCTTTGCAGAACATAATTCAAGCTAAGTATCCCAATCAAGGGCAAAACCCTTCTGGGCTTCAAAGCATACCTAGATTTCTTTTTTCATACTTATATTTCACCTCTATATTCTTGTAAATACTGCAGGTTCCCAATCTCATTATTCATCGCACAGAATCATTCGTCACCAAATCAAACCTGTTTTTAACCCCAAGTATACACTGTTCCCTCAATCATTTTACAGAAGAGCAGGGACAGAGGGGTTCTTACAATACAGGAAAGTTGGGGATCTTCCACCAGATGAGAACCTCAAATGTCCATGCACAAATGATACCTGGAGAAGTTGTAGGCAGGTATGAAGCACCTGAGAGAGCAAAAGTCATCTTCCATGGCAAACAACCTGGTCAGGATGAAGGGATGTGTCTGAATCTGCCTCTCTCTTCTTATTGTAGACAAGGTGGAACAATCCAGGCCTGAGTGGAGAGCTGTTCCCGGGTGCCAATGGTTGATATACATTCTACCTTATGAAAGTGTCACAGGAAGTAGGGGAAACCTCCATCTTATGTAACCCTTGGAAGCAACTGTTAGGACAAAGTGGTTGCCAAGGCAGTGACCTCATTCAGTTCCAAAGAATGTGACATACCTCATTTCCTTGGTGATGGAACTCTCTGAACTTGGTATCCAAGAAGCCAGGCACCCAGAGGCAGTCCCAGTCCCAGGCCCAGTGGGCTCACTTGTTTGGATTTACCAAGGACAGAGTCAGTTTTCTTGGTACCTAATGATGTGAGGATGGCCAAATGCCAGGAGAGCTCTGAAGATGGACCTTTCCTGAGAAAACAGGTAGTGGCTAACCACTTTTTCCTGACATCTTCACAGAGTTGGTCAAGGAAACAAGATCTGAGAGAAGACAGGCCATTTCGGCGGAACATAGTATGGCCCACAAGTCAGAGGACACTCCGGAGAGTCACAGACTTACTTGGGAAAGGAGGTGCCTTTGTGGGAGTGGGTGTGGGTTTGTTGTATTGTCTCATGTTCTGAGAATAGATCGAAAAGGCCATTTGTTTGGTTTGGAGCAGACAGTTTGTAGTAAGTCATTTGACAAGGCGAGTGTTTCTGTTTATGTGTATCCCACTGTGTCCGTTGTTGTAGACATTAGAAAAGAGAATGCATTAATGGATGTGTCCTGTCTAGTATAAATCTTCCCTATAATTCATCCTGCCCAATATATGAATGGACTGCAGCTTGTATATCGATGTGCAACACCTGCTATCTTTCTAAGTTGTTGTTTTCTTCCTGAATTCTGGCCACTCTCCAGAATGGGCTCATGGATTTGTGTCCAAAATATGTACCACCTCCAAGCTCTGTGACATGGCCATGTAAAGGATTGTTGAAGAGAATGGCGAGCATCTCAGAAAACTCAGATATCAGTGTGACCAGGAAAGTCTCAGTGCAGAAACCCTGCTTTGGGCTTTTTGCTTACTTATTGTTGTGTTGCACTGAATGTCAGGAAGGTCTTTGCCTCAGGCCACCCCTTTGTGAAGCCTGAAGAAAACAGTTTTCAAATGGAAATGAATGGGCCTCACCTGTGGCTCTTAGCTTAATTGCTTTGGAAAGGGATGTGTCTTTATCAGCCTCTTGGTCCTGTGTGTGGCTGTGACTTAGATTCTCAGCACCTGATGGATCTTAAGAATGATCCCATTTTAGCTTCCAAAACCAAAATGGCAAAAAATATCATTCATTGTGGATGAAGACTCTTGCCTTCCTCTGTTAGGTTCCTGCACTCCAACAAATGAGAATAGGGATTCTGTGAGTCAAATGAGTTCTTCAAAGCCCTGCAGAGGTGCTTGTGTTTTCGCATGACTCAAAATCCCCTAAAGAATCGATACCTAAAATCAGTAGCCCTCAAATTGGAGAAACATAGAAGTATTAACGGCAGGCTTATTTGTTCACTCCTGGTTCACAGCAACGGTGTCCAGGCTACCCTGACTTTAGGCAAATGAGGGGCAAACGAGCTGATTTTGGACACTGTCTTGGGCTGCGTCCCTCATGGTAACCTCCAGCCAGATGTTAAGATGATTGACTATATGGAATAAGGTGAGGGCCATGTGGGAGTGTTTTGGTTTTAATGTTGGTCATTTGTGTGGCATTGGAAAAAATGACTGGTTCCACGTGGGCTTGAACTCTGGTGTGATTCCCCTTAAACACTGGGTTTTGGAACTGAACTCAGAGAAGCATTGCTATGAATTTTGTTGGGATTTTAAGAGGCCACGCATGAAAGTCGCTCTTGGATACTGAGACCTAGGCCCCGGGTAGATTTCCACAGAGGCCTGGGAATCTCAGCAAGGATATCACATGATTTTATTCTTAAAGAAATGGCATCCATAGTTGATAGTCAAAACACACCTGCACCTCACATTGTAGACCTCAATGGGCCTGGCCTAATGTGACCTTTTGTCCATTCTTTGGGAAGCCTTGCCTGTGAGATTTCTCCAGAGATTTCATTGAAATGAGCTTCCTCACCATTTAATCTTTGCTGAATGAATTGAAACCCAGAGTGCCTCCAACTTCACGCTTGAAAAATGGCTAGATAAATACCATGAAATTTTTGAAATTCCTATGACAGGGTGGCACTGGAGAAACATTGGATGTCCTATTGCTGATCATGATTATACCAGACAGTGCCTTGATTTACTGAGTTTCATGAAAATGGTGTAGAACAGAGATGCCAGTAAGTTGGAGCCTGCTGAGTAGTGGGTCTAGAGCAGTGGTGGGGAGGCGTTTGGTAAAACATCCGTGGTAGGGCCATGTGCATCTACCATTATATTCCAAATGGCTTGTAACTGACATGGTGCTGCCAGCAGACCCTTATATGTAGAGGCATCTTGTTATATGGAGAGTTTTAAGAGGAAAATTAAGAATCAGGTTGATATGGACAAGGGGGCAATGGGGCAAGCTGTGAGAGATAGAAGCCTAGTTGGTGCATTCTCTTGCAGACCCTGACCCACCACACGTGACAGAACTCCCTCCAGCACTGTGTCCCAGTTTAGCTGCTAGTATTTCGTGAAACAAATACCAAACTCACAGTGCAGCAGCCTAAACACCACAAAAAGTGGAGGAGGACCAAATGGCTTCACAGTCCACACGGGGAGACGGGGAGACACTTAGTCCCCAGTGGCCTCAGTTTACCTATAAAGAGAGGATTCAGCACTGCTTCATCTTGTTCATTGGAAAATAAGAAACCATGTCCTCCAGGTCACATAGATGCAGACCCAGCTTTGATGGTCTCACTACAAAGGAAGCCAAATCTCATGAAAACAACATATATTTCAAGTGCGGAAGCTCAGAGGCAGGTTCTCAAACAGTTTTTAGGCAAGCAGAATTACATCTTTGTGGAGTGTTTACCATGTCCCTTACTTTTGGAAACTCCTAAACCACCTCCAAGGTTGTGAACTCCTGAGCATTTTCCATTCCAGATATGTATTCACTGATTGTGTAACTCTTCTCCTCTAATTGTGTCTTACTTGGGGTGAAGGTAATGTCAAGGCATTGTTTTGGATGAGAGCGGGAGGATATTTGTGCAGCATATATTTACATACACATTGGATTCATTTTCCAATTTTTCATTCGAAGTACTGAATCCCTGACACTAACCCATACCTAGTAGACTCAGACTATTCATCCTAATATAATGGGGAAAATTAACCCAACACAATAGAAATACAAGCACTTCAGAGGAGACATGTTCTATAGTTGGACTTGACATTCGCATTATATAAGGTAGGAGTTATACATCTAGTCAAATTTTAATTGAAATATTCTCCATGTGTTTTTAAACTTAACAAATATGTGAATACTTGTTTCCAATTTCTGTAGCCTATTCACACATGTATATTTATATGCATATATAGAATCCTACCAGGTATCACACGTACATTTTTGTAAGGTGGATGTCTTGGCAGATACAAATTGTGAGAAGTGTTCACTCCTCCTAAATGCTGTTGGAAATGAAAATTCAACCTATAAGAGAGCGTCCTAGAAGAACAACATTATACATAAACTCATGTTCAGAAACGTAAATATTTTTGCATCTGTGGATGAGATATATTTACTGATGAATTTCGATTGGCATTTATATTGGTACTTTTTAATGTCTGTGATTGTTGTGTGTGTGTGTGTGTGTGTGTGTGTGTATAGATATAGATATAGATATACTCTCCAAAGTTTTCCAAATATGAAATATATGTGTCTAGTATACACTCTCTAAATTCATTCATGTTCATGTATGTTGATTTATAATCAACTTTTCACAAGATTATAATCAGAAATATTCATCCACCTGAAATACATATTTGTTTCCTAGTACTGACTACTCACTTCAGTGAAGGGTGCATACAAATCCTAATTATTCTACAGTATCTGACCCAGTCTAACATCAATGCAAGTAGACTCCTATGGGACATGATATGTAATTTGTCATTCATTTGTATTCGACACTGGTACATTATTGTTTCTTCAGTTTTTGCACATCCTAGGATATACATTTCATCCACAAGTTCACAAATTAATAGGCATTTGTTTCAACATTAATCACTTCTTGCTTCAGAACACATGTATTGTCAGGGTTTCTTGACTGATCTTTTCATGAGTCTTCTTTCCAAACACATTATTTTGAATTTCCATAATCATTTTGAAGCAAAACTCACACACTCTTCATGATAAACCAAAACACCAATATTTCCATTAGATATAGAACTGGTTGGAATGAATGATTGTATATCAATATACAATTTACTTTTATCTTTCAGATATCAGTTCCATTCATTATTTAAAGTTCAAAAAAGTTATATTATTTATTCACAGTATGGTCTATTCGTGGTTTTTCTCTATGTTCATAGAAACAGGGTACACCTATTTGTACCCCCGATTCTAATTTTACATCTTCAATATATTGCTCCCAGAAATGGTGAAAGAAATACTCATGTCACCTCATTATCACAGTAATATTCTGGACAAAAAATGGAAAGGTCACACTTATGATTGTACCAAAGCCTAAATGGAAAGTGAACATGGATTTCTAAAAACATCCATGTCCAGGTTGCCTAATGCTGTCAATTGTCACTCCTATTGGTGACTACATATTTGTTTTTTCCTAATTTATATATTGAAACTCAACCCTGTTGAAAATGTCTAATTCTATCCCTCACTTTATACTTTGCCTGATTTCGTAATGTTTCCATTGATATCTGCTTTTCTACATATTTTCCACAGTTCAACATAGTGTCTGACTCTTCATATGTGCTGACATTTACATTCACTCTATAACCAAAAGTCTATTGCTAAAGAACTTTTGGTCCAAATCCTATACTCACTCCTCTTCCTAAACCTACTGACTATCTTCCTAATCCTACTGAATATCCCTTTTTGACTGGATGTTCTCTTCTAAATTCAAACATCCAATGTACAAGGTCCTATGCCATTGTATATCAAATTATCTGAGACATCTTTGCAGAACATAATTCAAAGCTAAGTATCCCAATCAAGGGAGAAACGCTTCTGGGCTTCAAAGCATACCTAGATTTCTTTTTTCATACTTATATTTCACCTCTATATTCTTGTAAATATTGCAGGTTCCCAATCCCATTATTCATCGCACAGAATCATTCGTCACCAAATCAAACCTGTTTTTAACCCCAAGTATACACTGTTCCCTCAATCATTTTACAGAAGAGGAGGGACAGAGGGGTTCTTACAATACAGGAAAGTTGGGGATCTTCCACCAGATGAGAACCTCAAATGTCCATGCACAAATGATACCTGGAGAAGTTGTAGGCAGGTATGAAGCACCTGAGAGAGCAAAAGTCATCTTCCATGGCAAACAACCTGGTCAGGATGAAGGGATGTGTCTGAATCTGCCTCTCTCTTCTTATTGTAGACAAGGTGGAACAATCCAGGCCTGAGTGGAGAGCTGTTCCCGGGTGCCAATGGTTGATATACATTCTACCTTATGAAAGTGTCACAGGAAGTAGGGGAAACCTCCATCTTATGTAACCCTTGGAAGCAACTGTTAGGACAAAGTGGTTGCCAAGGCAGTGACCTCATTCAGTTCCAAAGAATGTGACATACCTCATTTCCTTGGTGATGGAACTCTCTGAACTTGGTATCCAAGAAGCCAGGCACCCAGAGGCAGTCCCAGTCCCAGGCCCAGTGGGCTCACTTGTTTGGATTTACCAAGGACAGAGTCAGTTTTCTTGGTACCTAATGATGTGAGGATGGCCAAATGCCAGGAGAGCTCTGAAGATGGACCTTTCCTGAGAAAACAGGTAGTGGCTAACCACTTTTTCCTGACATCTTCACAGAGTTGGTCAAGGAAACAAGATCTGAGAGAAGACAGGCCATTTCGGGGGAACATAGTATGGCCCACCAGTCAGAGGACACTCCGGATAGTCACAGACCTACTTGGGGGAAGGAGGTGCCTTTGTGCGAGTGGGTGTGGGTTTGTTGTTTTGTCTCATGTTCTGAGAATAGATCGAAAAGGCGGTTTGTTTGGTTTGGAGCACACAGTTTCTAGTAAGTCATTTGACAAGGTGAGTGTTTCTGTTTATGTGTATCCCACTGTGTCCGTTGTTGTAGACATTAGAAAAGAGAATGCATTAATGGATGTGTCCTGTCTGGTATAAAACTTCCCATAATTCATCCTGCCCAACATATGAATGGACTGCAGCTTGTCTTATCGATGTGCAACACCTGGTATCTTTCTAAGTTGTTGTTTTCTTCCTGAATTCTGGCCACTCTCCAGAATAGGCTCAGGGATTTGTGTCCAAAATATGTACCACCTCCAAGCTCTGTGACATGGCCATGTACTGGATAGCTGAAGAGAATGGCGAGCATCTCAGAAAACTCAGATTTCTGTGTGACCAGGAAAGTCTCAGTGCAGAAACCCTGCTTTGGGCCTTTTGCTTACTTATTGTTGTGTTGCACTGAATGTCAGGAAGGTCTTTGCCTCAGGCCACCCCTTTGTGAAGCTTGAAGAAAACAGTTTTCAAATGGAAATGAATGGGCCTCACCTGTGGCTCTTTGTTTAATTGCTTTGGAAAGGGATGTGTCTTTATCAGCCTCTTGGACCTGTGTGTGGCTGTGACTTAGATTCTCAGCACCTGATGGATCTTAAGAATGATCCCATGTTAGCTTCCAAAACCAAAATGGCAAAAAAATATCATTCATTGTGGATGAAGTCTCTTGCCTTTCTGTGTTAGGTTCCTGCACTCCAACAAATGAGAATAGGGATTCTTTGGATCAAATGAGTTCTTAAAGCCCTGCAGAGGTGCTTGTGTTTTCGCATGACTCTAAATCACCTAAAGAATCCATACCTAAAATCAGTAGGCCTCAAATTGGAGAAACACAGAAGTATTAACGGCAGGCTTATTTGTTCACTCCTGGTTCACAGCAACGGTGTCCAGGCTACCCTGACTTTAGGCAAATGAGGGGCAAACGAGCTGATTTTGGACACTGTCTTGGGCTGCGTCCCTCATGGAAACCTCCAGCCAGAGGTTAAGATGATTGACTATATGGAATAAGGTGAGGGCCATGTGGGAGTGTTTTAGTTTTAATGTTGGTCATTTGTGTGGCATTGGAAAAAATGACTGGGTCCACGTGGGCTTGAACTCTGGTGTGATTCCCCTTAGACACTGGGTTTTGGAACTGAACTCAGAGAAGCATTGCCATGAATTTTGTTGGGATTTTAAGAGGTCACGCATGAAAGTCGCTCTTGGAAACTGAGATCTAGGCCCCGGGTAGATTTCCACTGAGGCCTGGGAATCTCAGCAAGGATATCACATGATTTTATTCTTAAAGAAATGGCAGCCATAATTGAGAGTCAAAACACACATGGACCTCACATTGTTGACCTCAATGGGCCTGGCCTAATGTGACGTTTTGTCCATTCTTTGGGAAGCCTTGCCTGTGAGATTTCTCCAGAGATTTCATTGAAATGAGCTTCCTAACCATTTAATGTTTGCCTAATGAATTGAAACCCACAGTGCCTCCAACTTCATGCTTGAAAAATGGCTAGATAAATACCATGAAATTTTTGAAATTTCTATGACAGGTGGCACTGGAGAAACACTGGATGACCTGTTGCTGATCATGAGTATACCAGACAGTGCCTTGATTTACTGAGTTTCATGAAAATGGTGTAGAACAGAGATGCCAGTAATTTGGAGCCTGCTGAGTAGTGGGTCTAGAGCAGTGGTGGGGAGGCGTTTGATAAAACATCCGTGGTAGGACCATGTGCATCTACCATTGGATTCCAAATGGCTTGTAACTGACATGGTGCTGCCAGCAGACCCTTATATGTAAAGGCATCTTGTTATATGGAGAGTTTTAAGATGAAAATTAAGAATCAGGTTGATATGGACAAATGGGCAATGGGGCAAGCTGTGAAAGATAGAAGCCTAGTTGGTGCATTCTCTTGCAGACCCTGACCCACCACACGTGACAGAACTCCCTCCTGCACTGTGTCCCAGTTTAGCTGCTAGTATTTCGTGAAACAAATACCAAACTCACAGTGCAGCAGCCTAAACACCACAAAAAGTGGAGGAGGACCAAATGGCTTCACAGTCCACACGGGGAGACGGGGAGACACTTAGTCCCCAGTGGCCTCAGTTTACCTATAAAGAGAGGATTCAGCACTGCTTCATCTTGTTCATTGGAAAATAAGAAACCATGTCCTCCAGGTCACATAGATGCAGACCCAGCTTTGATGGTCTCACTACAAAGGAAGCCAAATCTCATGAAAACAACATATATTTCAAGTGCGGAAGCTCAGAGGCAGGTTCTCAAACAGTTTTTAGGCAAGCAGAATTACATCTTTGTGGAGTGTTTACCATGTCCCTTACTTTTGGAAACTCCTAAACCACCTCCAAGGTTGTGAACTCCTGAGCATTTTCCATTCCAGATATGTATTCACTGATTGTGTAACTCTTCTCCTCTAATTGTGTCTTACTTGGGGTGAAGGTAATGTCAAGGCATTGTTTTGGATGAGAGCGGGAGGATATTTGTGCAGCATATATTTACATACACATTGGATTCATTTTCCAATTTTTCATTCGAAGTACTGAATCCCTGACACTAACCCATACCTAGTAGACTCAGACTATTCATCCTAATATAATGGGGAAAATTAACCCAACACAATAGAAATACAAGCACTTCAGAGGAGACATGTTCTATAGTTGGACTTGACATTTGCATTATATAAGGTAGGAGTTATACATCTAGTCAAATTTTAATTGAAATATTCTCCATGTGTTTTTAAACTTAACAAATATGTGAATACTTGTTTCCAATTTCTGTAGCCTATTCACACATGTATATTTATATGCATATATAGAATCCTACCAGGTATCACACGTACATTTTTGTAAGGTGGATGTCTTGGCAGATACAAATTGTGAGAAGTGTTCACTCCTCCTAAATGCTGTTGGAAATGAAAATTCAACCTATAAGAGAGCGTCCTAGAAGAACAACATTATACATAAACTCATGTTCAGAAACGTAAATATTTTTGCATCTGTGGATGAGATATATTTACTGATGAATTTCGATTGGCATTTATATTGGTACTTTTTAATGTCTGTGATTGTTGTGTGTGTGTGTGTGTGTGTGTGTGTGTATAGATATAGATATAGATATACTCTCCAAAGTTTTCCAAATATGAAATATATGTGTCTAGTATACACTCTCTAAATTCATTCATGTTCATGTATGTTGATTTATAATCAACTTTTCACAAGATTATAATCAGAAATATTCATCCACCTGAAATACATATTTGTTTCCTAGTACTGACTACTCACTTCAGTGAAGGGTGCATACAAATCCTAATTATTCTACAGTATCTGACCCAGTCTAACATCAATGCAAGTAGACTCCTATGGGACATGATATGTAATTTGTCATTCATTTGTATTCGATACTGGTACATTATTGTTTCTTTAGTTTTTGCACATCATAGGATATACATTTCATCCACAAGTTCACAAATTAATAGGCATTTGTTTCAACATTAATCACTTCTTGCTTCAGAACACATGTATTGTCAGGGTTTCTTGACTGGTCTTTTCATGAGACTTCTTTCCAAACACATTATTTTGAATTTCCAAAATCATTTTGAAGCAAAACTCACACACTCTTCATGATAAACCAAAACACTAATATTTCCATTAGATATAGAACTGGTTGGAATGAATGATTGTATATCAATATACAATTTACTTTTATTTTTCAGATATCAGTTCCATTCATTATTTAAAGTTCAAAAAAGTTATATTATTTATTCACAGTATGGTCTATTCGTGGTTTTTCTCTATGTTCATAGAAACAGGGTACACCTATTTGTACCCCCGATTCTAATTTTACATCTTCAATATATTGCTCCCAGAAATGGTGAAAGAAATACTCATGTCACCTCATTATCACAGTAATATTCTGGACAAAAAATGGAAAGGTCACACTTATGATTGTACCAAAGCCTAAATGGAAAGTGAACATGGATTTCTAAAAACATCCATGTCCAGGTTGCCTAATGCTGTCAATTGTCACTCCTATTGGTGACTACATATTTGTTTTTTTCTAATTTATATATTGAAACTCAACCCTGTTGAAAATGTCTAATTCTATCCCTCACTTTATACTTTGCCTGATTTCGTAATGTTTCCATTGATATCTGCTTTTCTACATATTTTCCCCAGTTCAACATAGTGTCTGACTCTTCATATGTGCTGACATTTACATTCACTCTATAACCAAAAGTCTATTGCTAAAGAACTTTTGGTCCAAATCCTATACTCACTCCTCTTCCTAAACCTACCGACTATCTTCCTAATCCTACTGAATATCCCTTTTTGACTGGATGTTCTCTTCTAAATTCAATCATCCAATGTACAAGGTCCTATGCCATTGTATATCAAATTATCTGAGACAACTTTGCAGAACATAATTCAAAGCTAAGTATCCCAATCAAGGGCAAAACCCTTCTGGGCTTCAAAGCATACCTAGATTTCTTTTTTCATACTTATATTTCACCTCTATATTCTTGTAAATATTGCAGGTTCCCAATCCCATTATTCATTGCACAGAATCATTCGTCACCAAATCAAACCTGTTTTTAACCCCAAGTATACACTGTTCCCTAATCATTTTACAGAAGAGCAGGGACAGAGGGGTTCTTACAATACAGGAAAGTTGGGGATCTTCCACCAGATGAGAACCTCAAATGTCCATGCACAAATGATACCTGGAGAAGTTGTAGGCAGGTATGAAGCACCTGAGAGAGCAAAAGTCATCTTCCATGGCAAACAACCTGGTCAGGATGAAGGGATGTGTCTGAATCTGCCTCTCTCTTCTTATTGTAGACAAGGTGGAACAATCCAGGCCTGAGTGGAGAGCTGTTCCCGGGTGCCAATGGTTGATATACATTCTACCTTATGAAAGTGTCACAGGAAGTAGGGGAAACCTCCATCTTATGTAACCCTTGGAAGCAACTGTTAGGACAAAGTGGTTGCCAAGGCAGTGACCTCATTCAGTTCCAAAGAATGTGACATACCTCATTTCCTTGGTGATGGAACTCTCTGAACTTGGTATCCAAGAAGCCAGGCACCCAGAGGCAGTCCCAGTCCCAGGCCCAGTGGGCTCACTTGTTTGGATTTACCAAGGACAGAGTCAGTTTTCTTGGTACCTAATGATGTGAGGATGGCCAAATGCCAGGAGAGCTCTGAAGATGGACCTTTCCTGAGAAAACAGGTAGTGGCTAACCACTTTTTCCTGACATCTTCACAGAGTTGGTCAAGGAAACAAGATCTGAGAGAAGACAGGCCATTTCGGCGGAACATAGTATGGCCCACCAGTCAGAGGACACTCCGGAGAGTCACAGACCTACTTGGGGGAAGGAGGTGCCTTTGTGGGAGTGGGTGTGGGTTTGTTGTTTTGTCTCATGTTCTGAGAATAGATCGAAAAGGCCATTTGTTTGGTTTGGAGCAGACAGTTTCTAGTAAGTCATTTGACAAGGCGAGTGTTTCTGTTTATGTGTATCCCACTGTGTCCGTTGTTGTAGACATTAGAAAAGAGAATGCATTAATGGATGTGTCCTGTCTAGTATAAATCTTCCCATAATTCATCCTGCCCAACATATGAATGGACTGCAGCTTGTCTTATCGATGTGCAACACCTGCTATCTTTCTAAGTTGTTGTTTTCTTCCTGAATTCTGGCCACTCTCCAGAATGGGCTCAGGGATTTGTGTCCAAAATATGTACCACCTCCAAGCTCTGTGACATGGCCATGTAAAGGATAGTTGAAGAGAATGGCAAGCATCTCAGAAAACTCAGATATCAGTGTGACCAGGAAAGTCTCAGTGCAGAAACCCTGCTTTGGGCCTTTTGCTTACTTATTGTTGTGTTGCACTGAATGTCAGGAAGGTCTTTGCCTCAGGCCACCCCTTTGTGAAGCCTGAAGAAAACAGTTTTCAAATGGAAATGAATGGGCCTCACCTGTGGCTCTTAGCTTAATTGCTTTGGAAAGGGATGTGTCTTTATCAGCCTCTTGGTCCTGTGTGTGGCTGTGACTTAGATTCTCAGCACCTGATGGATCTTAAGAATGATCCCATGTGAGCTTCCAAAACCAAAATGGCAAAAAATATCATTCATTGTGGATGAAGACTCTTGCCTTCCTCTGTTATTTTCCTGCACTCCAACAAATGAGAATAGGGATTCTGTGAGTCAAATGAGTTCTTCAAAGCCCTGCAGAGGTGCTTGTGTTTTCGCATGACTCTAAATCACCTAAAGAATCGATACCTAAAATCAGTAGCCCTCAAATTGGAGAAACATAGAAGTATTAACGGCAGGCTTATTTGTTCACTCCTGGTTCACAGCAACGGTGTCCATGCTACCCTGACTTTAGGCAAATGAGGGGCAAACGAGCTGATTTTGGACACTGTCTTGGGCTGCACCCCTCATGGAAACCTCCAGCCAGATGTTAAGATGATTGACTATATGGAATAAGGTGAGGGCCATGTGGGAGTGTTTTGGTTTTAATGTTGGTCATTTGTGTGGCATTGGAAAAAATGACTGGTTCCACGTGGTCTTGAACTCTGGTGTGATTCCCTTTAAAAACTGGGTTTTGGAACTGAACTCAGAGAAGCATTGCTATGAATTTTGTTGGGATTTTAAGAGGCCACGCATGAAAGTCGCTCTTGGAAACTGAGACCTAGGCCCCGGGTAGATTTCCACAGAGGCCTGGGAATCTCAGCAAGGATATCACATGATTTTATTCTTAAAGAAATGGCATCCATAGTTGAGAGTCAAAACACACATGCACCTCACATTGTAGACCTCAATGGGCCTGGCCTAATGTGACCTTTTGTCCATTCTTTGGGAAGCCTTGCCTGTGAGATTTCTCCAGAGATTTCATTGAAATGAGCTTCCTCACCATTTAATGTTTGCTGAATGAATTGAAACCCACAGTGCCTCCAACTTCATGCTTGAAAAATGGCTAGATAAATACCATGAAATTTTTGAAATTCCTATGACAGGGTGGCACTGGAGAAACATTGGATGTCCTATTGCTGATCATGATTATACCAGACAGTGCCTTGATTTACTGAGTTTCATGAAAATGGTGTAGAACAGAGATGCCAGTAAGTTGGAGCCTGCTGAGTAGTGGGTCTAGAGCAGTGGTGGGGAGGCGTTTGGTAAAACATCCGTGGTAGGGCCATGTGCATCTACCATTATATTCCAAATGGCTTGTAACTGACATGGTGCTGCCAGCAGACCCTTATATGTAGAGGCATCTTGTTATATGGAGAGTTTTAAGAGGAAAATTAAGAATCAGGTTGATATGGACAAGGGGGCAATGGGGCAAGCTGTGAGAGATAGAAGCCTAGTTGGTGCATTCTCTTGCAGACCCTGACCCACCACACGTGACAGAACTCCCTCCAGCACTGTGTCCCAGTTTAGCTGCTAGTATTTCGTGAAACAAATACCAAACTCACAGTGCAGCAGCCTAAACACCACAAAAAGTGGAGGAGGACCAAATGGCTTCACAGTCCACACGGGGAGACGGGGAGACACTTAGTCCCCAGTGGCCTCAGTTTACCTATAAAGAGAGGATTCAGCACTGCTTCATCTTGTTCATTGGAAAATAAGAAACCATGTCCTCCAGGTCACATAGATGCAGACCCAGCTTTGATGGTCTCACTACAAAGGAAGCCAAATCTCATGAAAACAACATATATTTCAAGTGCGGAAGCTCAGAGGCAGGTTCTCAAACAGTTTTTAGGCAAGCAGAATTACATCTTTGTGGAGTGTTTACCATGTCCCTTACTTTTGGAAACTCCTAAACCACCTCCAAGGTTGTGAACTCCTGAGCATTTTCCATTCCAGATATGTATTCACTGATTGTGTAACTCTTCTCCTCTAATTGTGTCTTACTTGGGGTGAAGGTAATGTCAAGGCATTGTTTTGGATGAGAGCGGGAGGATATTTGTGCAGCATATATTTACATACACATTGGATTCATTTTCCAATTTTTCATTCGAAGTACTGAATCCCTGACACTAACCCATACCTAGTAGACTCAGACTATTCATCCTAATATAATGGGGAAAATTAACCCAACACAATAGAAATACAAGCACTTCAGAGGAGACATGTTCTATAGTTGGACTTGACATTCGCATTATATAAGGTAGGAGTTATACATCTAGTCAAATTTTAATTGAAATATTCTCCATGTGTTTTTAAACTTAACAAATATGTGAATACTTGTTTCCAATTTCTGTAGCCTATTCACACATGTATATTTATATGCATATATAGAATCCTACCAGGTATCACACGTACATGTTTGTAAGGTGGATGTCTTGGCAGATACAAATTGTGAGAAGTGTTCACTCCTCCTAAATGCTGTTGGAAATGAAAATTCAACCTATAAGAGAGCGTCCTAGAAGAACAACATTATACATAAACTCATGTTCAGAAACGTAAATATTTTTGCATCTGTGGATGAGATATATTTACTGATGAATTTCGATTGGCATTTATATTGGTACTTTTTAATGTCTGTGATTGTTGTGTGTGTGTGTGTGTGTGTGTGTGTGTGTATAGATATAGATATAGATATACTCTCCAAAGTTTTCCAAATATGAAATATATGTGTCTAGTATACACTCTCTAAATTCATTCATGTTCATGTATGTTGATTTATAATCAACTTTTCACAAGATTATAATCAGAAATATTCATCCACCTGAAATACATATTTGTTTCCTAGTACTGACTACTCACTTCAGTGAAGGGTGCATACAAATCCTAATTATTCTACAGTATCTGACCCAGTCTAACATCAATGCAAGTAGACTCCTATGGGACATGATATGTAATTTGTCATTCATTTGTATTCGATACTGGTACATTATTGTTTCTTCAGTTTTTGCACATCATAGGATATACATTTCATCCACAAGTTCACAAATTAATAGGCATTTGTTTCAACATTAATCACTTCTTGCTTCAGAACACATGTATTGTCAGGGTTTCTTGACTGGTCTTTTCATGAGACTTCTTTCCAAACACATTATTTTGAATTTCCAAAATCATTTTGAAGCAAAACTCACACACTCTTCATGATAAACCAAAACACTAATATTTCCATTAGATATAGAACTGGTTGGAATGAATGATTGTATATCAATATACAATTTACTTTTATCTTTCAGATATCAGTTCCATTCATTATTTAAAGTTCAAAAAAGTTATATTATTTATTCACAGTATGGTCTATTCGTGGTTTTTCTCTATGTTCATAGAAACAGGGTACACCTATTTGTACCCCCGATTCTAATTTTACATCTTCAATATATTGCTCCCAGAAATGGTGAAAGAAATACTCATGTCACCTCATTATCACAGTAATATTCTGGACAAAAAATGGAAAGGTCACACTTATGATTGTACCAAAGCCTAAATGGAAAGTGAACATGGATTTCTAAAAACATCCATGTCCAGGTTGCCTAATGCTGTCAATTGTCACTCCTATTGGTGACTACATATTTGTTTTTTCCTAATTTATATATTGAAACTCAACCCTGTTGAAAATGTCTAATTCTATCCCTCACTTTATACTTTGCCTGATTTCGTAATGTTTCCATTGATATCTGCTTTTCTACATATTTTCCCCAGTTCAACATAGTGTCTGACTCTTCATATGTGCTGACATTTACATTCACTCTATAACCAAAAGTCTATTGCTAAAGAACTTTTGGTCCAAATCCTATACTCACTCCTCTTCCTAAACCTACCGACTATCTTCCTAATCCTACTGAATATCCCTTTTTGACTGGATGTTCTCTTCTAAATTCAATCATCCAATGTACAAGGTCCTATGCCATTGTATATCAAATTATCTGAGACAACTTTGCAGAACATAATTCAAAGCTAAGTATCCCAATCAAGGGCAAAACCCTTCTGGGCTTCAAAGCATACCTAGATTTCTTTTTTCATACTTATATTTCACCTCTATATTCTTGTAAATATTGCAGGTTCCCAATCCCATTATTCATCGCACAGAATCATTCGTCACCAAATCAAACCTGTTTTTAACCCCAAGTATACACTGTTCCCTAATCATTTTACAGAAGAGCAGGGACAGAGGGGTTCTTACAATACAGGAAAGTTGGGGATCTTCCACCAGATGAGAACCTCAAATGTCCATGCACAAATGATACCTGGAGAAGTTGTAGGCAGGTATGAAGCACCTGAGAGAGCAAAAGTCATCTTCCATGGCAAACAACCTGGTCAGGATGAAGGGATGTGTCTGAATCTGCCTCTCTCTTCTTATTGTAGACAAGGTGGAACAATCCAGGCCTGAGTGGAGAGCTGTTCCCGGGTGCCAATGGTTGATATACATTCTACCTTATGAAAGTGTCACAGGAAGTAGGGGAAACCTCCATCTTATGTAACCCTTGGAAGCAACTGTTAGGACAAAGTGGTTGCCAAGGCAGTGACCTCATTCAGTTCCAAAGAATGTGACATACCTCATTTCCTTGGTGATGGAACTCTCTGAACTTGGTATCCAAGAAGCCAGGCACCCAGAGGCAGTCCCAGTCCCAGGCCCAGTGGGCTCACTTGTTTGGATTTACCAAGGACAGAGTCAGTTTTCTTGGTACCTAATGATGTGAGGATGGCCAAATGCCAGGAGAGCTCTGAAGATGGACCTTTCCTGAGAAAACAGGTAGTGGCTAACCACTTTTTCCTGACATCTTCACAGAGTTGGTCAAGGAAACAAGATCTGAGAGAAGACAGGCCATTTCGGCGGAACATAGTATGGCCCACCAGTCAGAGGACACTCCGGAGAGTCACAGACCTACTTGGGGGAAGGAGGTGCCTTTGTGGGAGTGGGTGTGGGTTTGTTGTTTTGTCTCATGTTCTGAGAATAGATCGAAAAGGCCATTTGTTTGGTTTGGAGCAGACAGTTTCTAGTAAGTCATTTGACAAGGCGAGTGTTTCTGTTTATGTGTATCCCACTGTGTCCGTTGTTGTAGACATTAGAAAAGAGAATGCATTAATGGATGTGTCCTGTCTAGTATAAATCTTCCCATAATTCATCCTGCCCAACATATGAATGGACTGCAGCTTGTCTTATCGATGTGCAACACCTGCTATCTTTCTAAGTTGTTGTTTTCTTCCTGAATTCTGGCCACTCTCCAGAATGGGCTCAGGGATTTGTGTCCAAAATATGTACCACCTCCAAGCTCTGTGACATGGCCATGTAAAGGATAGTTGAAGAGAATGGCAAGCATCTCAGAAAACTCAGATATCAGTGTGACCAGGAAAGTCTCAGTGCAGAAACCCTGCTTTGGGCCTTTTGCTTACTTATTGTTGTGTTGCACTGAATGTCAGGAAGGTCTTTGCCTCAGGCCACCCCTTTGTGAAGCCTGAAGAAAACAGTTTTCAAATGGAAATGAATGGGCCTCACCTGTGGCTCTTAGCTTAATTGCTTTGGAAAGGGATGTGTCTTTATCAGCCTCTTGGTCCTGTGTGTGGCTGTGACTTAGATTCTCAGCACCTGATGGATCTTAAGAATGATCCCATGTGAGCTTCCAAAACCAAAATGGCAAAAAATATCATTCATTGTGGATGAAGACTCTTGCCTTCCTCTGTTATTTTCCTGCACTCCAACAAATGAGAATAGGGATTCTGTGAGTCAAATGAGTTCTTCAAAGCCCTGCAGAGGTGCTTGTGTTTTCGCATGACTCTAAATCACCTAAAGAATCGATACCTAAAATCAGTAGCCCTCAAATTGGAGAAACATAGAAGTATTAACGGCAGGCTTATTTGTTCACTCCTGGTTCACAGCAACGGTGTCCATGCTACCCTGACTTTAGGCAAATGAGGGGCAAACGAGCTGATTTTGGACACTGTCTTGGGCTGCACCCCTCATGGAAACCTCCAGCCAGATGTTAAGATGATTGACTATATGGAATAAGGTGAGGGCCATGTGGGAGTGTTTTGGTTTTAATGTTGGTCATTTGTGTGGCATTGGAAAAAATGACTGGTTCCACGTGGTCTTGAACTCTGGTGTGATTCCCTTTAAAAACTGGGTTTTGGAACTGAACTCAGAGAAGCATTGCTATGAATTTTGTTGGGATTTTAAGAGGCCACGCATGAAAGTCGCTCTTGGAAACTGAGACCTAGGCCCCGGGTAGATTTCCACAGAGGCCTGGGAATCTCAGCAAGGATATCACATGATTTTATTCTTAAAGAAATGGCATCCATAGTTGAGAGTCAAAACACACATGCACCTCACATTGTAGACCTCAATGGGCCTGGCCTAATGTGACCTTTTGTCCATTCTTTGGGAAGCCATGCCTGTGAGATTTCTCCAGAGATTTCATTGAAATGAGCTTCCTCACCATTTAATGTTTGCTGAATGAATTGAAACCCACAGTGCCTCCAACTTCATGCTTGAAAAATGGCTAGATAAATACCATGAAATTTTTGAAATTCCTATGACAGGGTGGCACTGGAGAAACATTGGATGTCCTATTGCTGATCATGATTATACCAGACAGTGCCTTGATTTACTGAGTTTCATGAAAATGGTGTAGAACAGAGATGCCAGTAAGTTGGAGCCTGCTGAGTAGTGGGTCTAGAGCAGTGGTGGGGAGGCGTTTGGTAAAACATCCGTGGTAGGGCCATGTGCATCTACCATTATATTCCAAATGGCTTGTAACTGACATGGTGCTGCCAGCAGACCCTTATATGTAGAGGCATCTTGTTATATGGAGAGTTTTAAGAGGAAAATTAAGAATCAGGTTGATATGGACAAGGGGGCAATGGGGCAAGCTGTGAGAGATAGAAGCCTAGTTGGTGCATTCTCTTGCAGACCCTGACCCACCACACGTGACAGAACTCCCTCCAGCACTGTGTCCCAGTTTAGCTGCTAGTATTTCGTGAAACAAATACCAAACTCACAGTGCAGCAGCCTAAACACCACAAAAAGTGGAGGAGGACCAAATGGCTTCACAGTCCACACGGGGAGACGGGGAGACACTTAGTCCCCAGTGGCCTCAGTTTACCTATAAAGAGAGGATTCAGCACTGCTTCATCTTGTTCATTGGAAAATAAGAAACCATGTCCTCCAGGTCACATAGATGCAGACCCAGCTTTGATGGTCTCACTACAAAGGAAGCCAAATCTCATGAAAACAACATATATTTCAAGTGCGGAAGCTCAGAGGCAGGTTCTCAAACAGTTTTTAGGCAAGCAGAATTACATCTTTGTGGAGTGTTTACCATGTCCCTTACTTTTGGAAACTCCTAAACCACCTCCAAGGTTGTGAACTCCTGAGCATTTTCCATTCCAGATATGTATTCACTGATTGTGTAACTCTTCTCCTCTAATTGTGTCTTACTTGGGGTGAAGGTAATGTCAAGGCATTGTTTTGGATGAGAGCGGGAGGATATTTGTGCAGCATATATTTACATACACATTGGATTCATTTTCCAATTTTTCATTCGAAGTACTGAATCCCTGACACTAACCCATACCTAGTAGACTCAGACTATTCATCCTAATATAATGGGGAAAATTAACCCAACACAATAGAAATACAAGCACTTCAGAGGAGACATGTTCTATAGTTGGACTTGACATTCGCATTATATAAGGTAGGAGTTATACATCTAGTCAAATTTTAATTGAAATATTCTCCATGTGTTTTTAAACTTAACAAATATGTGAATACTTGTTTCCAATTTCTGTAGCCTATTCACACATGTATATTTATATGCATATATAGAATCCTACCAGGTATCACACGTACATGTTTGTAAGGTGGATGTCTTGGCAGATACAAATTGTGAGAAGTGTTCACTCCTCCTAAATGCTGTTGGAAATGAAAATTCAACCTATAAGAGAGCGTCCTAGAAGAACAACATTATACATAAACTCATGTTCAGAAACGTAAATATTTTTGCATCTGTGGATGAGATATATTTACTGATGAATTTCGATTGGCATTTATATTGGTACTTTTTAATGTCTGTGATTGTTGTGTGTGTGTGTGTGTGTGTGTGTGTGTGTATAGATATAGATATAGATATACTCTCCAAAGTTTTCCAAATATGAAATATATGTGTCTAGTATACACTCTCTAAATTCATTCATGTTCATGTATGTTGATTTATAATCAACTTTTCACAAGATTATAATCAGAAATATTCATCCACCTGAAATACATATTTGTTTCCTAGTACTGACTACTCACTTCAGTGAAGGGTGCATACAAATCCTAATTATTCTACAGTATCTGACCCAGTCTAACATCAATGCAAGTAGACTCCTATGGGACATGATATGTAATTTGTCATTCATTTGTATTCGATACTGGTACATTATTGTTTCTTTAGTTTTTGCACATCATAGGATATACATTTCATCCACAAGTTCACAAATTAATAGGCATTTGTTTCAACATTAATCACTTCTTGCTTCAGAACACATGTATTGTCAGGGTTTCTTGACTGGTCTTTTCATGAGACTTCTTTCCAAACACATTATTTTGAATTTCCAAAATCATTTTGAAGCAAAACTCACACACTCTTCATGATAAACCAAAACACTAATATTTCCATTAGATATAGAACTGGTTGGAATGAATGATTGTATATCAATATACAATTTACTTTTATTTTTCAGATATCAGTTCCATTCATTATTTAAAGTTCAAAAAAGTTATATTATTTATTCACAGTATGGTCTATTCGTGGTTTTTCTCTATGTTCATAGAAACAGGGTACACCTATTTGTACCCCCGATTCTAATTTTACATCTTCAATATATTGCTCCCAGAAATGGTGAAAGAAATACTCATGTCACCTCATTATCACAGTAATATTCTGGACAAAAAATGGAAAGGTCACACTTATGATTGTACCAAAGCCTAAATGGAAAGTGAACATGGATTTCTAAAAACATCCATGTCCAGGTTGCCTAATGCTGTCAATTGTCACTCCTATTGGTGACTACATATTTGTTTTTTCCTAATTTATATATTGAAACTCAACCCTGTTGAAAATGTCTAATTCTATCCCTCACTTTATACTTTGCCTGATTTCGTAATGTTTCCATTGATATCTGCTTTTCTACATATTTTCCCCAGTTCAACATAGTGTCTGACTCTTCATATGTGCTGACATTTACATTCACTCTATAACCAAAAGTCTATTGCTAAAGAACTTTTGGTCCAAATCCTATACTCACTCCTCTTCCTAAACCTACCGACTATCTTCCTAATCCTACTGAATATCCCTTTTTGACTGGATGTTCTCTTCTAAATTCAATCATCCAATGTACAAGGTCCTATGCCATTGTATATCAAATTATCTGAGACATCTTTGCAGAACATAATTCAAGCTAAGTATCCCAATCAAGGGCAAAACCCTTCTGGGCTTCAAAGCATACCTAGATTTCTTTTTTCATACTTATATTTCACCTCTATATTCTTGTAAATACTGCAGGTTCCCAATCTCATTATTCATCGCACAGAATCATTCGTCACCAAATCAAACCTGTTTTTAACCCCAAGTATACACTGTTCCCTCAATCATTTTACAGAAGAGCAGGGACAGAGGGGTTCTTACAATACAGGAAAGTTGGGGATCTTCCACCAGATGAGAACCTCAAATGTCCATGCACAAATGATACCTGGAGAAGTTGTAGGCAGGTATGAAGCACCTGAGAGAGCAAAAGTCATCTTCCATGGCAAACCACCTGGTCAGGATGAAGGGATGTGTCTGAATCTGCCTCTCTCTTCTTATTGTAGACAAGGTGGAACAATCCAGGCCTGAGTGGAGAGCTGTTCCCGGGTGCCAATGGTTGATATACATTCTACCTTATGAAAGTGTCACAGGAAGTAGGGGAAACCTCCATCTTATGTAACCCTTGGAAGCAACTGTTAGGACAAAGTGGTTGCCAAGGCAGTGACCTCATTCAGTTCCAAAGAATGTGACATACCTCATTTCCTTGGTGATGGAACTCTCTGAACTTGGTATCCAAGAAGCCAGGCACCCAGAGGCAGTCCCAGTCCCAGGCCCAGTGGGCTCACTTGTTTGGATTTACCAAGGACAGAGTCAGTTTTCTTGGTACCTAATGATGTGAGGATGGCCAAATGCCAGGAGAGCTCTGAAGATGGACCTTTCCTGAGAAAACAGGTAGTGGCTAACCACTTTTTCCTGACATCTTCACAGAGTTGGTCAAGGAAACAAGATCTGAGAGAAGACAGGCCATTTCGGCGGAACATAGTATGGCCCACAAGTCAGAGGACACTCCGGAGAGTCACAGACTTACTTGGGAAAGGAGGTGCCTTTGTGGGAGTGGGTGTGGGTTTGTTGTATTGTCTCATGTTCTGAGAATAGATCGAAAAGGCCATTTGTTTGGTTTGGAGCAGACAGTTTGTAGTAAGTCATTTGACAAGGCGAGTGTTTCTGTTTATGTGTATCCCACTGTGTCCGTTGTTGTAGACATTAGAAAAGAGAATGCATTAATGGATGTGTCCTGTCTAGTATAAATCTTCCCTATAATTCATCCTGCCCAATATATGAATGGACTGCAGCTTGTATATCCATGTGCAACACCTGCTATCTTTCTAAGTTGTTGTTTTCTTCCTGAATTCTGGCCACTCTCCAGAATGGGCTCATGGATTTGTGTCCAAAATATGTACCACCTCCAAGCTCTGTGACATGGCCATGTAAAGGATTGTTGAAGAGAATGGCGAGCATCTCAGAAAACTCAGATATCAGTGTGACCAGGAAAGTCTCAGTGCAGAAACCCTGCTTTGGGCTTTTTGCTTACTTATTGTTGTGTTGCACTGAATGTCAGGAAGGTCTTTGCCTCAGGCCACCCCTTTGTGAAGCCTGAAGAAAACAGTTTTCAAATGGAAATGAATGGGCCTCACCTGTGGCTCTTAGCTTAATTGCTTTGGAAAGGGATGTGTCTTTATCAGCCTCTTGGTCCTGTGTGTGGCTGTGACTTAGATTCTCAGCACCTGATGGATCTTAAGAATGATCCCATTTTAGCTTCCAAAACCAAAATGGCAAAAAATATCATTCATTGTGGATGAAGACTCTTGCCTTCCTCTGTTAGGTTCCTGCACTCCAACAAATGAGAATAGGGATTCTGTGAGTCAAATGAGTTCTTCAAAGCCCTGCAGAGGTGCTTGTGTTTTCGCATGACTCAAAATCCCCTAAAGAATCGATACCTAAAATCAGTAGCCCTCAAATTGGAGAAACATAGAAGTATTAACGGCAGGCTTATTTGTTCACTCCTGGTTCACAGCAACGGTGTCCAGGCTACCCTGACTTTAGGCAAATGAGGGGCAAACGAGCTGATTTTGGACACTGTCTTGGGCTGCGTCCCTCATGGTAACCTCCAGCCAGATGTTAAGATGATTGACTATATGGAATAAGGTGAGGGCCATGTGGGAGTGTTTTGGTTTTAATGTTGGTCATTTGTGTGGCATTGGAAAAAATGACTGGTTCCACGTGGGCTTGAACTCTGGTGTGATTCCCCTTAAACACTGGGTTTTGGAACTGAACTCAGAGAAGCATTGCTATGAATTTTGTTGGGATTTTAAGAGGCCACGCATGAAAGTCGCTCTTGGATACTGAGACCTAGGCCCCGGGTAGATTTCCACAGAGGCCTGGGAATCTCAGCAAGGATATCACATGATTTTATTCTTAAAGAAATGGCATCCATAGTTGATAGTCAAAACACACCTGCACCTCACATTGTAGACCTCAATGGGCCTGGCCTAATGTGACCTTTTGTCCATTCTTTGGGAAGCCTTGCCTGTGAGATTTCTCCAGAGATTTCATTGAAATGAGCTTCCTCACCATTTAATCTTTGCTGAATGAATTGAAACCCAGAGTGCCTCCAACTTCACGCTTGAAAAATGGCTAGATAAATACCATGAAATTTTTGAAATTCCTATGACAGGGTGGCACTGGAGAAACATTGGATGTCCTATTGCTGATCATGATTATACCAGACAGTGCCTTGATTTACTGAGTTTCATGAAAATGGTGTAGAACAGAGATGCCAGTAAGTTGGAGCCTGCTGAGTAGTGGGTCTAGAGCAGTGGTGGGGAGGCGTTTGGTAAAACATCCGTGGTAGGGCCATGTGCATCTACCATTATATTCCAAATGGCTTGTAACTGACATGGTGCTGCCAGCAGACCCTTATATGTAGAGGCATCTTGTTATATGGAGAGTTTTAAGAGGAAAATTAAGAATCAGGTTGATATGGACAAGGGGGCAATGGGGCAAGCTGTGAGAGATAGAAGCCTAGTTGGTGCATTCTCTTGCAGACCCTGACCCACCACACGTGACAGAACTCCCTCCAGCACTGTGTCCCAGTTTAGCTGCTAGTATTTCGTGAAACAAATACCAAACTCACAGTGCAGCAGCCTAAACACCACAAAAAGTGGAGGAGGACCAAATGGCTTCACAGTCCACACGGGGAGACGGGGAGACACTTAGTCCCCAGTGGCCTCAGTTTACCTATAAAGAGAGGATTCAGCACTGCTTCATCTTGTTCATTGGAAAATAAGAAACCATGTCCTCCAGGTCACATAGATGCAGACCCAGCTTTGATGGTCTCACTACAAAGGAAGCCAAATCTCATGAAAACAACATATATTTCAAGTGCGGAAGCTCAGAGGCAGGTTCTCAAACAGTTTTTAGGCAAGCAGAATTACATCTTTGTGGAGTGTTTACCATGTCCCTTACTTTTGGAAACTCCTAAACCACCTCCAAGGTTGTGAACTCCTGAGCATTTTCCATTCCAGATATGTATTCACTGATTGTGTAACTCTTCTCCTCTAATTGTGTCTTACTTGGGGTGAAGGTAATGTCAAGGCATTGTTTTGGATGAGAGCGGGAGGATATTTGTGCAGCATATATTTACATACACATTGGATTCATTTTCCAATTTTTCATTCGAAGTACTGAATCCCTGACACTAACCCATACCTAGTAGACTCAGACTATTCATCCTAATATAATGGGGAAAATTAACCCAACACAATAGAAATACAAGCACTTCAGAGGAGACATGTTCTATAGTTGGACTTGACATTCGCATTATATAAGGTAGGAGTTATACATCTAGTCAAATTTTAATTGAAATATTCTCCATGTGTTTTTAAACTTAACAAATATGTGAATACTTGTTTCCAATTTCTGTAGCCTATTCACACATGTATATTTATATGCATATATAGAATCCTACCAGGTATCACACGTACATTTTTGTAAGGTGGATGTCTTGGCAGATACAAATTGTGAGAAGTGTTCACTCCTCCTAAATGCTGTTGGAAATGAAAATTCAACCTATAAGAGAGCGTCCTAGAAGAACAACATTATACATAAACTCATGTTCAGAAACGTAAATATTTTTGCATCTGTGGATGAGATATATTTACTGATGAATTTCGATTGGCATTTATATTGGTACTTTTTAATGTCTGTGATTGTTGTGTGTGTGTGTGTGTGTGTGTGTGTGTGTGTATAGATATAGATATAGATATACTCTCCAAAGTTTTCCAAATATGAAATATATGTGTCTAGTATACACTCTCTAAATTCATTCATGTTCATGTATGTTGATTTATAATCAACTTTTCACAAGATTATAATCAGAAATATTCATCCACCTGAAATACATATTTGTTTCCTAGTACTGACTACTCACTTCAGTGAAGGGTGCATACAAATCCTAATTATTCTACAGTATCTGACCCAGTCTAACATCAATGCAAGTAGACTCCTATGGGACATGATATGTAATTTGTCATTCATTTGTATTCGATACTGGTACATTATTGTTTCTTCAGTTTTTGCACATCATAGGATATACATTTCATCCACAAGTTCACAAATTAATAGGCATTTGTTTCAACATTAATCACTTCTTGCTTCAGAACACATGTATTGTCAGGGTTTCTTGACTGGTCTTTTCATGAGACTTCTTTCCAAACACATTATTTTGAATTTCCAAAATCATTTTGAAGCAAAACTCACACACTCTTCATGATAAACCAAAACACTAATATTTCCATTAGATATAGAACTGGTTGGAATGAATGATTGTATATCAATATACAATTTACTTTTATTTTTCAGATATCAGTTCCATTCATTATTTAAAGTTCAAAAAAGTTATATTATTTATTCACAGTATGGTCTATTCGTGGTTTTTCTCTATGTTCATAGAAACAGGGTACACCTATTTGTACCCCCGATTCTAATTTTACATCTTCAATATATTGCTCCCAGAAATGGTGAAAGAAATACTCATGTCACCTCATTATCACAGTAATATTCTGGACAAAAAATGGAAAGGTCACACTTATGATTGTACCAAAGCCTAAATGGAAAGTGAACATGGATTTCTAAAAACATCCATGTCCAGGTTGCCTAATGCTGTCAATTGTCACTCCTATTGGTGACTACATATTTGTTTTTTCCTAATTTATATATTGAAACTCAACCCTGTTGAAAATGTCTAATTCTATCCCTCACTTTATACTTTGCCTGATTTCGTAATGTTTCCATTGATATCTGCTTTTCTACATATTTTCCCCAGTTCAACATAGTGTCTGACTCTTCATATGTGCTGACATTTACATTCACTCTATAACCAAAAGTCTATTGCTAAAGAACTTTTGGTCCAAATCCTATACTCACTCCTCTTCCTAAACCTACCGACTATCTTCCTAATCCTACTGAATATCCCTTTTTGACTGGATGTTCTCTTCTAAATTCAATCATCCAATGTACAAGGTCCTATGCCATTGTATATCAAATTATCTGAGACATCTTTGCAGAACATAATTCAAGCTAAGTATCCCAATCAAGGGCAAAACCCTTCTGGGCTTCAAAGCATACCTAGATTTCTTTTTTCATACTTATATTTCACCTCTATATTCTTGTAAATACTGCAGGTTCCCAATATCATTATTCATCGCACAGAATCATTCGTCACCAAATCAAACCTGTTTTTAACCCCAAGTATACACTGTTCCCTCAATCATTTTACAGAAGAGCAGGGACAGAGGGGTTCTTACAATACAGGAAAGTTGGGGATCTTCCACCAGATGAGAACCTCAAATGTCCATGCACAAATGATACCTGGAGAAGTTGTAGGCAGGTATGAAGCACCTGAGAGAGCAAAAGTCATCTTCCATGGCAAACAACCTGGTCAGGATGAAGGGATGTGTCTGAATCTGCCTCTCTCTTCTTATTGTAGACAAGGTGGAACAATCCAGGCCTGAGTGGAGAGCTGTTCCCGGGTGCCAATGGTTGATATACATTCTACCTTATGAAAGTGTCACAGGAAGTAGGGGAAACCTCCATCTTATGTAACCCTTGGAAGCAACTGTTAGGACAAAGTGGTTGCCAAGGCAGTGACCTCATTCAGTTCCAAAGAATGTGACATACCTCATTTCCTTGGTGATGGAACTCTCCGAACTTGGTATCCAAGAAGCCAGGCACCCAGAGGCAGTCCCAGTCCCAGGCCCAGTGGGCTCACTTGTTTGGATTTACCAAGGACAGAGTCAGTTTTCTTGGTACCTAATGATGTGAGGATGGCCAAATGCCAGGAGAGCTCTGAAGATGGACCTTTCCTGAGAAAACAGGTAGTGGCTAACCACTTTTTCCTGACATCTTCACAGAGTTGGTCAAGGAAACAAGATCTGAGAGAAGACAGGCCATTTCGGCGGAACATAGTATGGCCCACAAGTCAGAGGACACTCCGGAGAGTCACAGACTTACTTGGGAAAGGAGGTGCCTTTGTGGGAGTGGGTGTGGGTTTGTTGTATTGTCTCATGTTCTGAGAATAGATCGAAAAGGCCATTTGTTTGGTTTGGAGCAGACAGTTTGTAGTAAGTCATTTGACAAGGCGAGTGTTTCTGTTTATGTGTATCCCACTGTGTCCGTTGTTGTAGACATTAGAAAAGAGAATGCATTAATGGATGTGTCCTGTCTAGTATAAATCTTCCCTATAATTCATCCTGCCCAATATATGAATGGACTGCAGCTTGTATATCGATGTGCAACACCTGCTATCTTTCTAAGTTGTTGTTTTCTTCCTGAATTCTGGCCACTCTCCAGAATGGGCTCATGGATTTGTGTCCAAAATATGTACCACCTCCAAGCTCTGTGACATGGCCATGTAAAGGATTGTTGAAGAGAATGGCGAGCATCTCAGAAAACTCAGATATCAGTGTGACCAGGAAAGTCTCAGTGCAGAAACCCTGCTTTGGGCTTTTTGCTTACTTATTGTTGTGTTGCACTGAATGTCAGGAAGGTCTTTGCCTCAGGCCACCCCTTTGTGAAGCCTGAAGAAAACAGTTTTCAAATGGAAATGAATGGGCCTCACCTGTGGCTCTTAGCTTAATTGCTTTGGAAAGGGATGTGTCTTTATCAGCCTCTTGGTCCTGTGTGTGGCTGTGACTTAGATTCTCAGCACCTGATGGATCTTAAGAATGATCCCATTTTAGCTTCCAAAACCAAAATGGCAAAAAATATCATTCATTGTGGATGAAGACTCTTGCCTTCCTCTGTTAGGTTCCTGCACTCCAACAAATGAGAATAGGGATTCTGTGAGTCAAATGAGTTCTTCAAAGCCCTGCAGAGGTGCTTGTGTTTTCGCATGACTCAAAATCCCCTAAAGAATCGATACCTAAAATCAGTAGCCCTCAAATTGGAGAAACATAGAAGTATTAACGGCAGGCTTATTTGTTCACTCCTGGTTCACAGCAACGGTGTCCAGGCTACCCTGACTTTAGGCAAATGAGGGGCAAACGAGCTGATTTTGGACACTGTCTTGGGCTGCGTCCCTCATGGTAACCTCCAGCCAGATGTTAAGATGATTGACTATATGGAATAAGGTGAGGGCCATGTGGGAGTGTTTTGGTTTTAATGTTGGTCATTTGTGTGGCATTGGAAAAAATGACTGGTTCCACGTGGGCTTGAACTCTGGTGTGATTCCCCTTAAACACTGGGTTTTGGAACTGAACTCAGAGAAGCATTGCTATGAATTTTGTTGGGATTTTAAGAGGCCACGCATGAAAGTCGCTCTTGGATACTGAGACCTAGGCCCCGGGTAGATTTCCACAGAGGCCTGGGAATCTCAGCAAGGATATCACATGATTTTATTCTTAAAGAAATGGCATCCATAGTTGATAGTCAAAACACACCTGCACCTCACATTGTAGACCTCAATGGGCCTGGCCTAATGTGACCTTTTGTCCATTCTTTGGGAAGCCTTGCCTGTGAGATTTCTCCAGAGATTTCATTGAAATGAGCTTCCTCACCATTTAATCTTTGCTGAATGAATTGAAACCCAGAGTGCCTCCAACTTCACGCTTGAAAAATGGCTAGATAAATACCATGAAATTTTTGAAATTCCTATGACAGGGTGGCACTGGAGAAACATTGGATGTCCTATTGCTGATCATGATTATACCAGACAGTGCCTTGATTTACTGAGTTTCATGAAAATGGTGTAGAACAGAGATGCCAGTAAGTTGGAGCCTGCTGAGTAGTGGGTCTAGAGCAGTGGTGGGGAGGCGTTTGGTAAAACATCCGTGGTAGGGCCATGTGCATCTACCATTATATTCCAAATGGCTTGTAACTGACATGGTGCTGCCAGCAGACCCTTATATGTAGAGGCATCTTGTTATATGGAGAGTTTTAAGAGGAAAATTAAGAATCAGGTTGATATGGACAAGGGGGCAATGGGGCAAGCTGTGAGAGATAGAAGCCTAGTTGGTGCATTCTCTTGCAGACCCTGACCCACCACACGTGACAGAACTCCCTCCAGCACTGTGTCCCAGTTTAGCTGCTAGTATTTCGTGAAACAAATACCAAACTCACAGTGCAGCAGCCTAAACACCACAAAAAGTGGAGGAGGACCAAATGGCTTCACAGTCCACACGGGGAGACGGGGAGACACTTAGTCCCCAGTGGCCTCAGTTTACCTATAAAGAGAGGATTCAGCACTGCTTCATCTTGTTCATTGGAAAATAAGAAACCATGTCCTCCAGGTCACATAGATGCAGACCCAGCTTTGATGGTCTCACTACAAAGGAAGCCAAATCTCATGAAAACAACATATATTTCAAGTGCGGAAGCTCAGAGGCAGGTTCTCAAACAGTTTTTAGGCAAGCAGAATTACATCTTTGTGGAGTGTTTACCATGTCCCTTACTTTTGGAAACTCCTAAACCACCTCCAAGGTTGTGAACTCCTGAGCATTTTCCATTCCAGATATGTATTCACTGATTGTGTAACTCTTCTCCTCTAATTGTGTCTTACTTGGGGTGAAGGTAATGTCAAGGCATTGTTTTGGATGAGAGCGGGAGGATATTTGTGCAGCATATATTTACATACACATTGGATTCATTTTCCAATTTTTCATTCGAAGTACTGAATCCCTGACACTAACCCATACCTAGTAGACTCAGACTATTCATCCTAATATAATGGGGAAAATTAACCCAACACAATAGAAATACAAGCACTTCAGAGGAGACATGTTCTATAGTTGGACTTGACATTCGCATTATATAAGGTAGGAGTTATACATCTAGTCAAATTTTAATTGAAATATTCTCCATGTGTTTTTAAACTTAACAAATATGTGAATACTTGTTTCCAATTTCTGTAGCCTATTCACACATGTATATTTATATGCATATATAGAATCCTACCAGGTATCACACGTACATTTTTGTAAGGTGGATGTCTTGGCAGATACAAATTGTGAGAAGTGTTCACTCCTCCTAAATGCTGTTGGAAATGAAAATTCAACCTATAAGAGAGCGTCCTAGAAGAACAACATTATACATAAACTCATGTTCAGAAACGTAAATATTTTTGCATCTGTGGATGAGATATATTTACTGATGAATTTCGATTGGCATTTATATTGGTACTTTTTAATGTCTGTGAGTGTTGTGTGTGTGTGTGTGTGTGTGTGTGTGTGTGTATAGATATAGATATAGATATAATCTCCAAAGTTTTCCAAATATGAAATATATGTGTCTAGTATACACTCTCTAAATTCATTCATGTTCATGTATGTTGATTTATAATCAACTTTTCACAAGATTATAATCAGAAATATTCATCCACCTGAAATACATATTTGTTTCCTAGTACTGACTACTCACTTCAGTGAAGGGTGCATACAAATCCTAATTATTCTACAGTATCTGACCCAGTCTAACATCAATGCAAGTAGACTCCTATGGGACATGATATGTAATTTGTCATTCATTTGTATTCGACACTGGTACATTATTGTTTCTTCAGTTTTTGCACATCCTAGGATATACATTTCATCCACAAGTTCACAAATTAATAGGCATTTGTTTCAACATTAATCACTTCTTGCTTCAGAACACATGTATTGTCAGGGTTTCTTGACTGATCTTTTCATGAGTCTTCTTTCCAAACACATTATTTTGAATTTCCATAATCATTTTGAAGCAAAACTCACACACTCTTCATGATAAACCAAAACACCAATATTTCCATTAGATATAGAACTGGTTGGAATGAATGATTGTATATCAATATACAATTTACTTTTATCTTTCAGATATCAGTTCCATTCATTATTTAAAGTTCAAAAAAGTTATATTATTTATTCACAGTATGGTCTATTCGTGGTTTTTCTCTATGTTCATAGAAACAGGGTACACCTATTTGTACCCCCGATTCTAATTTTACATCTTCAATATATTGCTCCCAGAAATGGTGAAAGAAATACTCATGTCACCTCATTATCACAGTAATATTCTGGACAAAAAATGGAAAGGTCACACTTATGATTGTACCAAAGCCTAAATGGAAAGTGAACATGGATTTCTAAAAACATCCATGTCCAGGTTGCCTAATGCTGTCAATTGTCACTCCTATTGGTGACTACATATTTGTTTTTTCCTAATTTATATATTGAAACTCAACCCTGTTGAAAATGTCTAATTCTATCCCTCACTTTATACTTTGCCTGATTTCGTAATGTTTCCATTGATATCTGCTTTTCTACATATTTTCCACAGTTCAACATAGTGTCTGACTCTTCATATGTGCTGACATTTACATTCACTCTATAACCAAAAGTCTATTGCTAAAGAACTTTTGGTCCAAATCCTATACTCACTCCTCTTCCTAAACCTACTGACTATCTTCCTAATCCTACTGAATATCCCTTTTTGACTGGATGTTCTCTTCTAAATTCAAACATGCAATGTACAAGGTCCTATGCCATTGTATATCAAATTATCTGAGACATCTTTGCAGAACATAATTCAAAGCTAAGTATCCCAATCAAGGGAAAAACGCTTCTGGGCTTCAAAGCATACCTAGATTTCTTTTTTCATACTTATATTTCACCTCTATATTCTTGTAAATATTGCAGGTTCCCAATCCCATTATTCATCGCACAGAATCATTCGTCACCAAATCAAACCTGTTTTTAACCCCAAGTATACACTGTTCCCTCAATCATTTTACAGAAGAGGAGGGACAGAGGGGTTCTTACAATACAGGAAAGTTGGGGATCTTCCACCAGATGAGAACCTCAAATGTCCATGCACAAATGATACCTGGAGAAGTTGTAGGCAGGTATGAAGCACCTGAGAGAGCAAAAGTCATCTTCCATGGCAAACAACCTGGTCAGGATGAAGGGATGTGTCTGAATCTGCCTCTCTCTTCTTATTGTAGACAAGGTGGAACAATCCAGGCCTGAGTGGAGAGCTGTTCCCGGGTGCCAATGGTTGATATACATTCTACCTTATGAAAGTGTCACAGGAAGTAGGGGAAACCTCCATCTTATGTAACCCTTGGAAGCAACTGTTAGGACAAAGTGGTTGCCAAGGCAGTGACCTCATTCAGTTCCAAAGAATGTGACATACCTCATTTCCTTGGTGATGGAACTCTCTGAACTTGGTATCCAAGAAGCCAGGCACCCAGAGGCAGTCCCAGTCCCAGGCCCAGTGGGCTCACTTGTTTGGATTTACCAAGGACAGAGTCAGTTTTCTTGGTACCTAATGATGTGAGGATGGCCAAATGCCAGGAGAGCTCTGAAGATGGACCTTTCCTGAGAAAACAGGTAGTGGCTAACCACTTTTTCCTGACATCTTCACAGAGTTGGTCAAGGAAACAAGATCTGAGAGAAGACAGGCCATTTCGGGGGAACATAGTATGGCCCACCAGTCAGAGGACACTCCGGATAGTCACAGACCTACTTGGGGGAAGGAGGTGCCTTTGTGCGAGTGGGTGTGGGTTTGTTGTTTTGTCTCATGTTCTGAGAATAGATCGAAAAGGCGGTTTGTTTGGTTTGGAGCACACAGTTTCTAGTAAGTCATTTGACAAGGTGAGTGTTTCTGTTTATGTGTATCCCACTGTGTCCGTTGTTGTAGACATTAGAAAAGAGAATGCATTAATGGATGTGTCCTGTCTGGTATAAAACTTCCCATAATTCATCCTGCCCAACATATGAATGGACTGCAGCTTGTCTTATCGATGTGCAACACCTGGTATCTTTCTAAGTTGTTGTTTTCTTCCTGAATTCTGGCCACTCTCCAGAATAGGCTCAGGGATTTGTGTCCAAAATATGTACCACCTCCAAGCTCTGTGACATGGCCATGTACTGGATAGCTGAAGAGAATGGCGAGCATCTCAGAAAACTCAGATTTCTGTGTGACCAGGAAAGTCTCAGTGCAGAAACCCTGCTTTGGGCCTTTTGCTTACTTATTGTTGTGTTGCACTGAATGTCAGGAAGGTCTTTGCCTCAGGCCACCCCTTTGTGAAGCTTGAAGAAAACAGTTTTCAAATGGAAATGAATGGGCCTCACCTGTGGCTCTTTGTTTAATTGCTTTGGAAAGGGATGTGTCTTTATCAGCCTCTTGGACCTGTGTGTGGCTGTGACTTAGATTCTCAGCACCTGATGGATCTTAAGAATGATCCCATGTGAGCTTCCAAAACCAAAATGGCAAAAAAATATCATTCATTGTGGATGAAGTCTCTTGCCTTTCTGTGTTAGGTTCCTGCACTCCAACAAATGAGAATAGGGATTCTTTGGATCAAATGAGTTCTTAAAGCCCTGCAGAGGTGCTTGTGTTTTCGCATGACTCTAAATCACCTAAAGAATCCATACCTAAAATCAGTAGGCCTCAAATTGGAGAAACACAGAAGTATTAACGGCAGGCTTATTTGTTCACTCCTGGTTCACAGCAACGGTGTCCAGGCTACCCTGACTTTAGGCAAATGAGGGGCAAACGAGCTGATTTTGGACACTGTCTTGGGCTGCGTCCCTCATGGAAACCTCCAGCCAGAGGTTAAGATGATTGACTATATGGAATAAGGTGAGGGCCATGTGGGAGTGTTTTGGTTTTAATGTTGGTCATTTGTGTGGCATTGGAAAAAATGACTGGGTCCACGTGGGCTTGAACTCTGGTGTGATTCCCCTTAGACCCTGGGTTTTGGAACTGAACTCAGAGAAGCATTGCCATGAATTTTGTTGGGATTTTAAGAGGCCACGCATGAAAGTCGCTCTTGGAAACTGAGACCTAGGCCCCGGGTAGATTTCCACTGAGGCCTGGGAATCTCAGCAAGGATATCACATGATTTTATTCTTAAAGAAATGGCAGCCATAATTGAGAGTCAAAACACACATGGACCTCACATTGTTGACCTCAATGGGCCTGGCCTAATGTGACATTTTGTCCATTCTTTGGGAAGCCTTGCCTGTGACAGTTCTCCAGAGAAGTCATTGAAATGAGCTTCCTAACCATTTAATGTTTGCCTAATGAATTGAAACCCACAGTGCCTCCAACTTCATGCTTGAAAAATGGCTAGATAAATACCATGAAATTTTTGAAATTCCTATGACCAGGTGGCACTGGAGAAACATTGGATGTCCTGTTGCTGATCATGAGTATACCAGACAGTGCCTTGATTTACTGAGTTTCATGAAAATGGTGTAGAACAGAGATGCCAGTAAGTTGGAGCCTGCTGAGTAGTGGGTCTAGAGCAGTGGTGGGGAGGCGTTTGATAAAACATCCATGGTAGGACCATGTGCATCAACCATTGGATTCCAAATGGCTTGTAACTGACATGGTGCTGCCATCAGACCCTTATATGTAAAGGCATCTTGTTATATGGAGAGTTTTAAGAGGAAAATTAAGAATCAGGTTGATATGGACAAGGGGGCAATGGGGCAAGCTGTGAGAGATAGAAGCCTAGTTGGTGCATTCTCTTGCAGACCCTGACCCACCACACGTGACAGAACTCCCTCCAGCACTGTGTCCCAGTTTAGCTGCTAGTATTTCGTGAAACAAATACCAAACTCACAGTGCAGCAGCCTAAACACCACAAAAAGTGGAGGAGGACCAAATGGCTTCACAGTCCACACGGGGAGACGGAGAGACACTTAGTCCCCAGTGGCCTCAGTTTAACTATAAAGAGAGGATTCAGCACTGCTTCATCTTGTTCATTGGAAAATAAGAAACCATGTCCTCCAGGTCACATAGATGCAGACCCAGCTTTGATGGTCTCACTACAAAGGAAGCCAAATCTCATGAAAACAACATATATTTCAAGTGCGGAAGCTCAGAGGCAGGTTCTCAAACAGTTTTTAGGCCAGCAGAATTACATGTTTGTGGAGTGTTTACAATGTCCCTTACTTTTGGAAACTCCTAAACCGCCTCCAAGGTTGTGAACTCCTGAGCATTTTCCATTCCAGATATGTATTCACTGATTGTGTAACTCTTCTCCTCTAATTGTGTCTTACTTGGGGTGAAGGTAATGTCAAGGCATTGTTTTGGATGAGAGCGGGAGGATATTTGTGCAGCATATATTTACATACACATTGGATTCATTTTCCAATTTTTCATTCGAAGTACTGAATCCCTGACACTAACCCATACCTAGTAGACTCAGACTATTCATCCTAATATAATGGGGAAAATTAACCCAACACAATAGAAATACAAGCACTTCAGAGGAGACATGTTCTATAGTTGGACTTGACATTTGCATTATATAAGGTAGGAGTTATACATCTAGTCAAATTTTAATTGAAATATTCTCCATGTGTTTTTAAACTTAACAAATATGTGAATACTTGTTTCCAATTTCTGTAGCCTATTCACACATGTATATTTATATGCATATATAGAATCCTACCAGGTATCACATGTACATTTTTGTAAGGTGGATGTCTTGGCAGATACAAATTGTGAGAAGTGTTCACTCCTCCTAAATGCTGTTGGAAATGAAAATTCAACCTATAAGAGAGCGTCCTAGAAGAACAACATTATACATAAACTCATGTTCAGAAACGTAAATATTTTTGCATCTGTGGATGAGATATATTTACTGATGAATTTCGATTGGCATTTATATTGGTACTTTTTAATGTCTGTGAGTGTTGTGTGTGTGTGTGTGTGTGTGTGTGTGTGTGTGTATATATATATAGATATATAGATATAGATATAGATATAGATATATAGATATAAATATAGATATACTCTCCAAATTTTTCAAAATATGAAATATATGTGTCTTATTTTGCACTTCCTAAATTTTTCATATTCATGAATGTGGATTTATAATTATCTTTTCACAAGATTATTCTCAGAAACATTCATATACCCTACGAGACTCTTAACACTAATACTAATATAATGGAGAAAAACAAAGCAAACAGAATAGATACAAGCATTTCAGAATAGACATGGTGTATAGTTGGACTTGCCTTTTGCATAATATAAGGTAGGAATTATAAATCTATTCAATTTATTGAAATAATTTTCCATGTGTTATTTTTTTTGACACAACACAAAATTTAATCTTTGAAAAATAAATAAAATTGACACTTCCTTAACCAAGCTAATGAAGAAAAAAAAACCTCAAATTACTAAAATTAAGGATCATAAAGGAACTTTTACAGAGTACACAACTAAAATACAGAGAATAATTGAAAACTAATTTGAAAATTTATAGTCTAATAAATTAAAATACCATGATGACATCAATAAAATTTTAGAGATATACCCAAACCTAATTAGTAGAACGTGAACAATTTAAACAAATCAATTTCAAGCAATGAAATAGAAGTTGCTGTCAACAGCCTACCAATCAAGCAAAGCCCAGGAACAGACAGATTCTCAGCCATGTTCTACAAGACCTTCAAAGAAGCATTGATCACAATACTCCTCAAATTATTCCATAAAATAGAAAAGGATGGAACTCCTCCAAACTCATTCCATGAGTCTATTATCACTCACATACCAAAATCAGACAAAGACACATCAAGGAAAGAAATCTTCAGAGCAATATTCCTGACAAAGATATATACAAAAATTCTCAATAAAATTCTTTTTTTTAAGCCAAAGTTAATCAAAAGGGATAAAGAGGGACACTACACACTATTCCATGTGTTTTCAAAGTTAAGAAATATATGAATTCCTGTCTCCCTTTCTCTGTAGCCTATTAAGCACATGTATTTTTATATGCACAAATAGAATCCTACCTGGTTTCACATGTACATTCTTGAAAGGTGGCTGACTTGGCAGATACTATTTGTGAGAAGAGATCACTCCTCCTAAACGCTGTTGGTACAGAAAATTCAACCCATGGGTGAGCTTCCTAGATGAACAACATTATGCATACATCCATGTTCAGTAAAATGAATATTTTGGGATATGCGGATGAGTTCTTTTTCATGATGAATTTCGATTGACATATATATTGCGACATTATAATGTGTGTGTGTTTGTCTCTCTCTCTCTCTCTCTCTCTCTCTCTCTCTCTCTGTATATATATATATATATATATATATATATATATATATATATATAGTCTCCAGATTTTCCAAAATATGAAATATATGTCTTCTTATACACCACCTGAATTCATTCATATTCATATATGTGGATTTATAATCAACTTTTAACAAGTTTATTCTCAGAAATATACATCCACTGAAATACATATTTGTTTCCTAGTACTGAAAACCAAATTCAAGGAAGGGTTCTTACAAATCCTAATATTTCTAGACTAACTGACCAAGTTTAACATCAATGCAAATACATTCCTATTGGATATGATGTGTTTTTTAAAGTTCATTTTTATTCAAATTTGGTACGTTATTATTTATTCAGTTTATGGACATCATAAAATATATCCTTTCATTCACAAGTTCACAAATTTATAAATATTTGGTTTACTTTCAATCACTTCCTCCTTCGGAACACATATATTCCTCTATGTTTCTTGACTGGTCTTTTCACTAGACTTCTTTCTAAACACATTATTTTCGATTCCATTATCATTTTTGAAGCAAAACTCACACACTATTCATGATAAACGGTAACCCTAATAATACCATTAGATATATAACTTGTTGGAATGAATGTACATATATCAATATATGATTTCGTCTATATTTTCAGATATTAAAACAATCCATTATGTAAATTTGGAACCAGTCACATAATTTTTTCACAGTATGGTCTATTAATGCATCATCTCTATATTCATCAACACAGGGTAAACCTCTTAGTATCCCCAGTACTAATTTATATGTTTTCAAAATATTGCTCCCAGAAAAGGTGGAAGAAATACTCATGTCACCTGATCTACATATACATATTATCACAGTAATATTCTGGACACAAAATGCAAAGGTCACCATTATGATTGCAATAAAGCCTCAATGGAATGTGAACATGGATTACTAAAAACATCCATGTCCAGATTGCCTAATGCTCTCAAATGTCAATCCAATTGGTGACTACATTTTTGTTTCTTTTTAAGATTATGTATTCAACCTCAACCCTGTTGAAAATGTCAAATCTTATCACTCACGTTATACTTTGCCTGATTTCCTAATGTCTCTATTGATGTCTGCCTTCCTACATATTTTTCCCAGTTCATCATTGTGCCCAACTTTTCACATATGGTGCCATTTATATTCACTCTCTAACCGAAACCTATTGCTAAAGAACTTTTGGTCCAAATCCTAAACTCACTCTTCCTCCTAAACCTACTGACTATCTTTCTAATCCTACACACTATCCCTTTTTCACTGGATGTTCTCTTCTACATTCAATCATCTGAGGTACAGGGTCTTATGCCATTGTATATCGATTTGCATCGACCTCGGTGCAAAACATTACTCAAGCTAAGGATCCCAATCAAGAGCCCAAATCCTTCTGGGCTTCAAATATTACCTAGATTTCTGTTTTCATACTTATATTTTACCTCTATATTCTTATAAATATTGCTGGTTCCCAATACCATTATTCATCCAGCAGAATGATTCCTAAGCCAAATGGAACATGCTATTAACCCTAACCATACAATGTTCCCTCAATCTCACTTTACAGAAGAGCAGGGATAAAGTTGATATTACAATACAGGAAGTTAGGAGATCTTCCACCTGCTGAGTACCTCAAAATCCATGCAGAAATAATCCCTGGACAAGATGTAGGCAGCTATGAAAGACCTGAGAGAACAAAAGTCATCTTCCATGGCAAACAACATGGTCAGGATGAAAGGATGTGTCTGAGTCAGCCTCTCTATTCTTAATGCAGGGAAGATGGACCAAAGCAGGCCTGTGTGGAGAGCAGTTCCCAGGTGACTATGGTTTCTATACCATTCTAATATGTGAAAGTATCACAGGAAGTAGGGCAGCCTCCATGTCAGGAGACACTAGGATGCAACTGTTAGGACAAAGTAGTGGCCAAGACAGGGACCTCATTTATTTCCTGAAGGTAGTGACCTCACCTCATTTCCTTGGCGATGGAACTCTCTGAATTTTGTGATCCAGGAAGCCAGGCACCAGAGCCAGTCCAAGTCCCAGTTGCAGTGGGCTCACTTGTTTGGATTTACTAAGGACAGAGTCAGTCTTTCTTGGTACCTACTGATGTAAGGGTTGCCAAATACTAAGAAAGCTCTGAAGAGGGGTCTTTCCTGAGAGGACAGGAATTGGCTCACCACTGCCTCCTGACAACTTCACAGAGTTGACCAAGGAGACCAGATCTGAGACAGAAAGGCCATTTGTGGGGAACATCGTATGGCCTACCAGTCAGAGGACACTCCAGATAGTGACAGACCTACTTGGGGGAAGGAGTTGCATTTGTGGGTGTTGGTTTGTGTTTGTGGTTTTTTCCATGTTCTGAGAATAGGTAAAAAAGGAGGTTTGTTTGGATTGGAGTGGACTGTTTCCAGTAAGTCATTTGACAAGGAGACTGTTTCTATGTCTGTGTATCCCACTGTGTTTTTCTTTGTGGATATTAGAAAAAAATAGCTCATTGCGTGTGTCCTGTCTAGTAGAAAGCTTCCCAGCATGCATCCTTTCCAATTAATGAATGGACTGAGGCTTGCCTTATCCATGGGCAACACCTGCTATCTACCTAATTTTCCATTTTTTCATGAATTCTGGCCACTCTCAAGATTAGTATCATGTATTTTTGTACAAGATATGTTCCACCTCCAAGCTCTGTGACATGGCCATGTACTGGATAGCTGAAGGGAATGGCGAGCAACTCAGAAAACTCACATATTAGAGTAACAAGGAAAGTCTCCGTGGAGAAACCCTGCTTGGGGCCTTTTGATTACCTATTGTTCTGTTGCTCTGAATGTCAGAAAGGTCTTTGCCTCAGGCCACCCCTTTGTGAAGCCTGAAGAAAACAGTTTTCAAATGGAAATGAATGGGCATCACCTGTGGCTCTTTGCTTCATTGCTTTGGAAATGGATGTGTCTGAATCAGCCTCTTGGCCCTGTGTGAGCCTGTGGTTTAGATTTTCAGCACCTGATCAATCTAAAGAAAGATCCCATGTGGGCATCCAAAACCTAAATGGAAAAAAGATCAGTCATTGTGGATGAAGCCTCTCGCCTTCCTCTGTAAGATTCCTGACCTCCATCAAGTGAGAATAGGGATCATTTGTGTCAAATAAGTTCTTCAAAGGGCTCCAGAGGGGAGACAATAGGTGCTTGGGTTTTCTTATAACTCCAATTCACACTAAAAATCTATACCCCACAGTCAGTAGGCCTCAAATTTGAGAAGTTGAGTAGTATTAACGGCAGGCCTATTTGATCACTTCTGGTTCACACTAAGTTGTCCAGGCCACCCTGACTTTAGGCAAATATGGGACAAGGGAGATTATTTTTGACACCGTCTTGGGCTGTGCCCCTCATGGAAACCTCCAGCTAGAGGTTATGATTAGTGTCAATATAAAAAGATGAAGAGGGCCATGTGAGAGTGTTTTGGTTTTAATTGTCATCATTTGTGTGGCAATTTGAAGAGATGCCTGGGTCCATCTGGGCTTGAACTCTGTTGTGATTCCCCTTAGAGACTGAGTTGTGTAACTGACCTCAGAGAAGTATTGCCATGAATTGTGTTGGGATTTCAGGAGGCCACACATGAGATTCACCATTGGAATCTGAGATCTTGGCCCAGGGTGACTTTACACAGAGCACTGGGAATCTAAGCCAGGATATCACAAGATTTTATTCTGAAAGATTCCAGCCATAGTTAAAACACCAACAGAGAATCTTTAGATCACTTATAAGCAAATTAAAAAACAAAATTTTTTAACAAGAGTAAAAATACTTAGTTAATGTAATGCTACCCTGAATTTTTTGGGTGAGTTATACTTTATATTCCCTGTTTGAGATCCTAGTAAACTTGAGAGAAAAAAAAAAAAGAAAAAAACAAAACTTTTGAACATAACTTTAAATGAAATAAAATCTGACCTACTGCTTTCGTAGTCATTCTCACATGTAGTAAGATGGGACACAGAGCCTTATCTCAGGTAAGACAGGGCTCTTTATAAATCTTAAGTGTTTTAGTTCTAAAGCTGATCTTCGTTTTTTAATATCCTTTTACAAAGTTTACATAAATTGTTTGAGGTCACATGAACATTAGCTAACACCATATAATATCACTTTTGAAACATGAATTAAAGAATGGCTGAATGTTTTTAACATTCAAATAGATTAGGCTCTCATTAATTTAAAAATACATTTAAATTGTTGCACAATGTAAAGTGTAACATAAAACTTTACATATCTTATTGATAACAGGTAAATAAATCCCCAATATATATTTTATTTACCATACAACTTCAGAACACCAGTTGATATAATGCTCTTTTAAAGTTTCTACCTTATCGAGTTGTATAACTGGAAGATATTAGCACATTAATAGCATCACAGTTACATTGATGTTTCTACATTAACCAAGTTTATCTTTTAAAGAAATGGCAGTACAGTGCTCTAAAATAACAGTTCTGTTTTAAACAGTTGTTTAATTTTTATGGTTGCTTGCTCTGGAAAAAATAAAACTTAATAAACACAATGTTATGAGTAATCTTATGTTTTAAGAAATTTTTGTCTCTTTAACACATGACTAATTTTTACAATCTTACACAGACTTTAGTAGAAAGTCTGTATAAGATTGTAAACATTTTATACAGATTTTGTACTAAAAATTGATAGACCTTAGTATATCAATCAGATATCAAACAAAAACACTCATGAATGAGTAAATCCAAATCAAATTTACTTTACTTTTTAATCAAAATATTAGACAAATGTATTGAACAGTGTAAACCATTTTTTGGTTGAAGGAAAAGTCCTAGAACAAAGTCATATAGACCTTTGGTAGACAATAATATTTTATTAGATTTTTGAACACCTAGAAAAACTTATAGGCATAAATTTGAAGACATTTATATTTATCTGTTTATCCAATCTAAATTGAAACATTTAAACCATGTGAATTAAAGATCTGTGGTCCACTTTTTAAAATTTGTTTTTATGAGCGCTTTTTTATATGAGTGCTCCTTATATATGTTAATTTGTGTATCATTTGAATGATATACGGACATATGTGTGTGTGTATATATATATATATATATATATATATATATATATATATATATATATATATATATATAGACATACAACACATAACAAAAGTGTGCACACCTAATAATAGTGAAGGCCTTGTAGCTTTTCACAGGTGAAATCACCATTGCAATGTTTTTAAAACTCCACAGTTGGTCAAAGATAAAACTGATCAGAAAAACATTAACCTAGGTCTGTAGGATCAAAATCATAAACTCAAAAAAAAAAAGAATCTAAGAAAAAATTATGAGTTCTAGAAAAAATGACTGGCCGGTAATTAGTAAATACCATACAATTTACCATTTTTTTCCCTTAGGCCTCAGATCAGTCTCCTACTGAGCTTACAGGAGACTTTCATTTGCATTTCAACAGAAGTCCTGGCTGAGGTCTGGAAGGAGCAGGAAAAAACTGCTATTCTGAGCAGACACCTCAGGCCTAAGGCATTTTAACCATAATTTTCTGGTTAGGATGTTGAAAATTATGCTACAAGTTTAAGATACAATTCACAAAATTTTATATCTTTACATCTTGTTTTGTCAACAGATATCATACTATGATTTACTATCCTTGTCCAAATTAATGCACTGGTAAACACAGTGACATTTTCCCAGGCTACCCAATTCAAAATTGGAGAAAAAAAGACTGCATGATTGGGAAGTTACTTGCCAACTTGGAAGTAGAGTTCTTTAGTTTTCCATCCTAAGTATTTAAATTCTCTGGCATGAATTATCTGAAATCAAGAACTAAACAATTACCTAAACCCGACTTTTAACTGCAATATTGTGCAATGCTTCAAAAAACGCATTCAGATACCAGATTTTTAAAATAAAACATCATCATTTAGACACACATTCAGCTAAGATCATTCTCAAGAAACAATTTATAATATAAACACATTATTGCACATGTCTTAAAGGGCCAAAAACAAAGGCACAAGACAGACAGAAAGGAACTCCAGAATATGGCTGACAGACAGAAGCCTTTAAAACAGAGCAGATAAGAGAAAAATCTCCTGCACCAGTGGCACCACAGATGTCCCCACAAGGGGACCAGATGTTTTCACAGAGAAGCTACCTGAAATGTAAAATCAAGGGTCTCCATGGTGACTTTACTGCATTTAGTGTCCCCTTTTTATTTTTCTCTTTTAAAAGAAGACAGAGGTGTCATAATGCTTACAGTGCAGGGAAGGAAGGAGGGAATTCCCTGAAGCAACAGGGCTTTGGCAGTTGCTGGGGTCCCTCAGTCCCTCCTTTCACTTACAGGATTAGCTCTTCTGTTTCGGGTCCACTCCAAGCATGCTCCATCTCCTAACATTTCAGTCGTCAGCTCTCAAAAAGTTCTGGGACGGGGCCGGGTATCAAAATTTGTAACTTAAAGTTCGGTTTCTGACCCTGAAGCAAATTAATGCTAATTTAATAATGAGGACAGGGTTTTGAGAAAAAGAAAATGGAGGTTTATTGCTTTGCTAACAAAGGAAAAACAAGGGGACTCTGCCAAAAGGTTGTGACTCTCATGATCTGGATGGACAAGGGATTTTAAAGAGTTTCACTTGTTAACCTGGGATATACTCAGTTCTTCGTTCCCCAGCAGGCATTGCCCTGTGCAGTGGGTGTGCTCCAGGCAGCCAGCTAGGGGCTTCTTTCTTCCTGCTTAACAAAGGTGGGTAAAGTTCATCACAGTTCCTTAAAACACAGTTGAAAGGGTGTCAGGCTTACTTGCTTTGTTACCCTTTTTCACGTCCAATATCCTTAAAATTTTACCACAGAAATCAAACAAAAAAACGCACAAAAACAAACAACAAAAAACATATAGACCACAGAACAAAACACAGAAAAACAGAATCCTGGTGCCGAAACAGAAAAACAGAGGAGCAATGCAACATCTTGCTAAAGCTCCAGGGTAGGAGCATGTGTGTGCCCATCGGCACCTCTCTACCCTTCCAGAGGAATTCCCTACAGAACAGAACAGAGGACAGCATGATTCTCATTACTGTCCTGGACAGGAGTGTATGTGAGCCTCCCCAGGCCACCTCTCTGTCATCAGAAGAGATCTCCCTTAACCAGATATCAGATGTTATAAAGGCGCCACTTACCTATGGAGGCCTCCTCCACCAGGGGCTTGATAATAGTTTTAGTGTGGTGGTTCACTGCAGTGCTCCCCAGACTGACGGCTCACTCCAAGGCCTTGGAACATCTCAAGTTGTGCACCCCCTAGACTGGTTCTCCAGCCCAGTGCCCTGGAGGGAAGGCCAGCTTCAGAATTTTCAGCAGTCTGGTTTTGTGATCTGCTCGGGCAGGGTCATCTCACTGGGGAACTCCAAAATTTTGGACTAGGATGCAAGAAAAGACCACTGACTCCAATTAAAATCAAATTAAGGCAAGCTTATTATTTCAACAGGCTGGGCTGCCTCTCCTTCCCAAAATGGCAGGAACAAGACAGCAACCCCACTTTTCCTACAGCCCAGCTATATAGCCCAGAAAGTTACACAAACCGGTGGTTACAGATAACAAAACTTTGAAAGCATCACACTAATGGTAGTTTACATTTTTTTTTTTTTTTGCTGGCCCCAATATCAGAAATAATGAGGACCATTAGAGCCTCAGAGAGGGTTGTTGTCTGGCCAGGGAAGGCCAATATTTATGAGGTGTCACTAAAGTTTCAGAAAGTACTGTTATCTGGTCAGAGAGCCAGGTGTGGATGAGTTCAAGGCACGGGCAGGCGTTCCAAGCAGGTTCAGAATTTGCAGTAATTTAGAGTAAAGCCAAAATTATCTTTTCACGGCTTTGTGGCAAGATGGTTCCCAATTTTAATAAAAAATCAGGTTGGGTCTATCAAGCCTCTCCCTTACTTTTGGAAACTCCTCTGCAAACTCCAATGTTGTGAACTCCCGAGCATTTTAATTCCAGATATGTATTCACAGAATTTCTAACTCTTCTATTCCAATTGTGTCTTTCTTGGGGCGAAGGTAATATCAAGTCATTGTTCTGGATGAGAGTGGAAATATTTTTGTGTAGCACATATTTGCATACACATTTAGGAGATCACTCCTCCGAAACACTGTTGGAACAGAAAATTCAAACTATGGGGGAGCTTCTTAGTTGAACAACATTATTCATGAATCCAAGTTCATTAAACAAATAGTTTTGGATCAGTGGATGATATATATTTCAAGATGAATTTCAATTGGCATATACTATGCTACATTTTAATGTCTGTGTGTGTTTTTTGTTTATAATGTTTTGCGATTTATATGGATTTAAAATCAAGTTTCCACAAGATTATTCTCAGAAATATTCATCCACCTGAAATACATATTTGTTTCCTAGTACTGAAAACTAACTTCAGTAAATGGTGCATAAAAATCCTAATATTTCTACAGTAACTGACCCAGATTAATATCAATGCAAGTAGATTCCTAGGGGACATGATGCGTATTTTGATGTTCATTTTTATTCAACACTGCTACATTACTATTTCTGCAGCTTATGCACATCATACTGTATATATTTCATTCAAAAGTTCGCAAATTTATATGCATGTGTTTCACGTTCAATCACTTCCTGCTTCAGAACACATGAATTCCTCCAGGTTTCTTGACTATTTTTTTCATGATACTTCTTTCCAAACACATTATTTTTGATTTCCATAATCACGTTTGAAGCAAAACTCACACACTTTTCAGGATAAAATATAACCCTAATATTACCATTAGATGTATAAGTGGTTGGAATGAATGATTGCATATCAATATGAGATTTCTTTTATATTTTCAGATATCAATTCAATCCATTATTTAAAGTGGAACCAGTTATATTATTTATACACAGTATGGTCTATTCATGCATAATCTGCATATTCATAGACACAGGGTACACCTATTTGTACCCCAAATACTAAAGTATACGTCTACAAAACATTGCTCCAGAAACGGTGGAAGAAAAATTCATGTCACCTGATCTACACATACATTTTATCACAATAATATTCTGGACACAAAATGCAATGGTCACACTTATGATTTTAAAAAAGCCTAAATGGAAAGTGAACATGGATTACAAAAAAACATCCATGTCCTGGTTACCTAATGCTCTCGAATTCAATCCTATTTGTGACAACATATTTGTTTCTTCCTAAGATTATATATTGAAACTCAACCCTGTTGAAAATGTCTAAACCAATTACACACTTTATACTTTTGCTGATTTCCTAATGTCTCTATTTATGTCTGCTTTCCTACATATTTTCCCCTGTTCATCATTGTGACTGACTCTTCACATGTGCTGACATTTACATTCACTCTCTACCCGAAACCCTATTTGTAAAGAACTTTTGGTCCAAATCCTATACTCACTCTTCTTTATAAACCTGCTGACTACCTTGGTAATCCTACGGACTATTCCTTTATGACTAGATGTTCTGTTTGTTATTCAATCATCCGAGGTACAAGATCCCATTTCATTGTATATTGACTTATCTGAGACATCTGTGCAGAATATAATTCAAAGCTAAGTATCCCACTCAAGGGCCCAATGCCCTACTTGGCTTCAAATCTTCCCTAGATTTCTGTTATATTTTACCTATATATTCTTGTAAATATCACAGGTTTCCAATACCATTATTCATCCAGCAGAATGATTTCTAACCAAAATTGAACATATTATTAACCCTAACCATACACTGTTCCCTCAATCTAACTTTAGAGCAGTGCAGGGACAGAGTTGGTCTTACAAAAGAGGAATGTTGGGGATCTTCCACCTGCTGAGAATATCAAAGATCCATGCAGAAATGATCCCCGAAGAAGATGTAGACTGCTATGAAGGACCTGAGAGAGCAAAAGTTAGCTTCCATGGCAAACAACCTGGTCACTATGAAGGGATGTGTCTGAATAAGCCTCTCTCTTTTTAATATAGAGCAAATGGACCAAACCAGGCCTGTGTGGAGATCTTTTCCCCGGTACTAATGGTTGATATACCATTCTAACTTGTGAAAGTGTCACAGGAAGTAGGGGCAGCCTCCATCTCATGGGACCCTTGGAAGCAACTGTTAGGACAAAGTGGTTGCCAAGGCTGTGAGCTCATTCACTTCATGAAGGAAGTGACCTACCTCACTTTCTTGGTGATGGAACTCTCTGAACTTGGGATCCCTGAAAACAGGCAGCCAGAGTCAGACCCAATAACAGTCACAGAAGTCTCACTTTTTGGATTTACCAAGGAGAGAGTCAATCTTTCTTGGTATCTACAGTTGTGAGGATGGCCAAATGCCAGGAAAGATCTGAATTGGGGTCTTTCCTGAGAAAGCAGGTATTGGCTCACCGCTGGCTCCTGACAACTTCACAGAGTGGGCCAAGGAGTCCAGATTTGAGAATAGAGAAGCCATTTCGGGGGAACATAGTATGGCCCACAAGGCAGAGGACACTCTTGATAGTCACAGACCCTCTTGGGGGAAAAAGTTGCCTTTGTGGGAATGAGTGTGCGTATGTGGTTTTGTCTCATGCTCTGAGAATATTTAGGAAAGGCGGTTTCTTTGGTTTAGAATGGACTGTTTCTAGTAAGTCATTTGACAAAGCAAGTGTTTCTATGTCTCTGTACCCAACTGTGTCCATGGTTGTAGACATTACAAAAGAAAATGCATCAATGGATGTGTCCTGTCTAGGAGAAAGCTTCCCCACATTCATCCTGCCCAATTTATGAAAGGACGGAGGCTTGCCTTATTGATGGGCAAGACCTGCTGTCTTCCTAAGTTTCTGTTTTCTTCTTGAATTCTGGCCACTCTCCAGAATAGACTCATGGTTTTGTGACCAAGATATGTAGCACCTCAAAGCTCTGTGACATGGCCGTGTACTGGATAGCTGAAGGGAATGGCGAGAATCTCAGGAAACTCAGATATCTGTGTGATCATGAAAGTCTCAGTGGAGAATCCCTGCTTTGGGCCTTTGCTTACCTTTTGTTCTGTAGCACTGAATGTCAGGAAGGTCTTTGCCTAAGGCACCACTTTGTGAAACCTGAATAAAACCGTTTTCTAATGGAAATGAATGAGCATCACCTGTCTCTCTTTGAGTAATTGCTTTTGAAAGGGATGTGTCTGAGCCAGTCTGTTGGCTGTGTGTGAGGCTGTGGCTTGCATTCCCAGCACCTGATGGATCTAAAGAAAGATGCCATGTGTGCATCCAAAACCAAAATGGCCAAAAGAGCAGTCATTGTGGATAAAATCTCTTGCCTTCCTCTGTAAGGTTCCTGACCTCTATCAAGTGAGAATAGGAATCCTTTGGGTCAAATGACTTCTTCAAAGCCCTGCGGAGGCTAGCCAATAGGTGCTTGGGTTTTCTCATGACCCCAATGCACATAAAGAATCTAAACCCCACAGTCAGTAGGCCTCAAATTGGAGAAGCTGAGCAGTATTAATGGTAGGCCTTTTTGATCACTTCTGGTTCACAGAAGGGGTGTCCAGGCCACTCTGACTTTATGGAAATGACGAGCAAGAGTGCGTATTTTGGACACTGTCTTGTCCTGCGCTCCTCATAGAAACCTCCAGCTAGAGGTTATGATGAGTGTCTATATGGAAGAAGATGAGAGCCATGTGGGACTATTTTGGTTTTAATTGTGGTCATTTGTGTGGCAGTTGGAAGAGATGACTGGGTCCACCTGGGTTTGAACTCTGGTGTGAATCCCCTTAGAGACTGAGTTCTGGAAGTGACCTCAGAGAAGTATTGCCATGAATCGAGTTGGGATTTTAGGAAGCCATGCATGAGAGTCGCCCTTATAAACTTAGATCAAGGTCCAGGGTGGCTTTCCACAGAGCACTGGGAATCTCAGCCAAATTATCCCATGATTTTATTCTTAAAGACTTGGCAGCCATACTTGAGAGTCAAAACACACATGGAACTCACATTGTAGACCTCAATAGGCCTGGCTTCATGTAACCTTTTGGCCACTCTATGGGAAGCGTTGCCTATGAAAGTTCTCCAGAGTTTCACTGAAATGAGCTTCCTCAACATTTAATGTTCTTGAAAGCCACAGTGCCTCCCAACTACATCCTTGAAAAATGGCTAGATAAATACTTTGAAATTTTTGAAATTCCCATGACCAGGTGGCACTGGAGTATCTTTGGATGTCCTGCTGCTGATCATGAGTGTACCAGAGAGTGCCTTGATTGACTGGAATTTATAAAAATAATGTAGAACAGAGATGGTAGTAAGTTGGAGCCTGCTGAGTAGTGGACCTAGAGCAGTGGTAGCCACGTGTGTGATAAAACATCTGTGGTGGGTCCATGTGATTAGCCCATTTGCTTCCAAATGGCTTGTGACTGACATGGTGCAGCCAGCAGACCCTTATTTGTAAAGGCATCTTTTTATTTGAAGAGCTTTCAAGGTAATGATCAGAATCAGGTTGATATGGTCAAGGGTGCAAGCTATGTGAGAAAGAAGCCTGGTTGTTTCATTCTCCAGCAGACCCTAACCCACCACACGTGACAGAACTCCCTCTAGCACTGTGTCCCAGTTGAACTTGTTGTTCAAAAAGCCCAGTGCAGCAGCAAGAACCAAAAGCCCCAGTGCAGCAGCAAGAACCACCACAAAAATTTGAGGAGGACCAAATGGCTTCACAGTCCACACGGGGTGAAACTTAGCCTCCAGTGGCCACACTTTACCTACAAAGAGAGAATTCAGCACTGCTGCCTCAGGTTCATTTGAAAATAAGAATCCATGTTCTCCAGGTCATATAGATGCAGACCCAGCTTTGATGGTCTCACTACAAAAGAAGCTAAAACTCCTTAATACAACATATATTTCAAGTGCCCAGCTTCAGAGGCAGTTTCTCAAGAAGTCTTTAGGCCAGCAGAGCTCAATGTTTGTGGAGTGTTTACCATGTCCCTTACTTTTGGAAACTGCTCTACCACCTCCAAGGTTGTGAACTCCTGAGCATATTCCATTCCAGATAAGTATTCACAGATTTTCTAACTCTTCTCCTCTAATTGTGTCTTACCTGGGGTGAAGGTAATGTCAAGGCATTGTTGTGGATGAGAGTGGGAAGATTTTTGTGTAGCACATATTTGCATACACATTGGATTCATTTTCCAATTTCCCATTAAAAATACTGAATCCCTGACACGAACCCATACACTACTAGACTCTGACTACTAATCCTAATATGATGGAGAAAAATAACCCAAACAGAATAGAAATACAAGCAGTACAGAGAAGGCATGGTGTATAGTTGGACTTGCCTTTTGCATTATGTAGGGTAGGTGTTATAAATCTAGATAATTTTTAATTGAAATAGTTCTCCATGTGTTTTTAAAGTTAACAAATATGTGAATTTCTATCTCCCTTTCTCTGTAGCCTATTCAGCAAATGTATTTTTATATGCACATATAGAATCCTAGCTGGTATCACATGTACATACTTGTTTGGAGGCTGACGTGGCAGATAAAAATTATGAGAAGAGATAACTCCTCGTAAATGCTGTTGGATCTTAAAATTCAACCTATGGGTGATCTTCCTAGTTGAACAACATTATTCATAAATCCATGTTCAGTAAAATTAATATTTTTGGATCAGTGGATGATATATATTTTACCATGAATTTCGATTGGCATATATACTGCTACTCTTTAATGTCTGTGTGTGTTTTGTGTTTGTGTGTGTATATATATATATATATATATATATATATATATATATATATATATATAATCTCCAGATTTTTTAAAATATAAAATATATGTGTCTTATTATACACTCCCTAAATACATTCATATTCATGTATGTGGGTTTATAATCAAATTTTTACAAGATTATTCTCAGAAATATTCATCCCCCTGAAACACATATTTGTTTACTAGTACTGAAAACTAACTTCAATGAAAGGTGCATACAAATCCTAATATTTCTGCAGTAACTTACCCAGGTTAATATCAATGCAAGTAGATTCCTATGGGACATGATGTGTATTTTGACATTCATTTTTATTCAACACTGGTACAGTACTATTTCTTCAGTTTATGCACATCATAGGATAAATGTTTCATCCAAAATTTCAAAATTTAAAACTTTTGATTCACTTTCAATAACTTCCTGCTTCAGAACACTTGTATTCCTCAATGTTTCTTGACTGGTCTTTCATGAGACTTCTTTGCAAACACATTATTTTTGATTTGCATAATCAATTTTGAAGCAAAACTCACACACTCTTCATGATCAACCGTAACACTAATATTACCATTAGATGTACAACTGGTTGTAATGAATGTATGTATGCCAATATCAATATAAGATTTCCTGTATATTTTCAGATATCAATTTATTCCAATTCCAATTTCTAATGTTGGGTCCAGTTATATTATTTATTCACAGTTTGGTCTATTCATTCATCATCTCTATATTCATCAAAACAGGGTACACCTATTTTTTTCCCCAATACTAATTTATAGGTTGTAAAAATATTTCTCCCCATAATGGTGGAAGAAATACTCATATCACCTGATCTACATATACATTTTTATCACATAATATTCTGGACACAAATGTAAAGGTAACACTTATGATTGTACCAAAACCTAAATTGAACGTGAATATATATTACTAAAACCATCCATGTCCAGGTCGCCTAATGCTCTCAAATTTCAATCCTATTGGTGACTACATATTTGTTTCTTCTAATATCATATATTCAACCTCAACCCTGTTGAAAATGTCTAATCCTGTTACTCACTTTATACTTTGCCTGATTTCCTAATGTCTCTATTTTATATCTGCTTTCCTACATATTTTCCCCAGTTCATCATTGTGACTGACTCTTCATATGTGCTGATATTTTCATTCACTCTCTAAACGAAACCCTATTGCTAAAGAACTATATTTCCAACTCAAAGACTCACTCTTCAACCTAAACCTACTATTTTCCTAATCCTACTGACTATCCCTTTTTGACTGGATGTTCTCTTCGACATTCAGGCATCTGAGGTACTAGGTTTTATTCCATTGTATGTAGATTTACCTGCGACCATATTGCAGAATGTAATTCAAAGCTAAATATCATAATCAAGGGCCCAATGCCCTTCCTGGCTTCAAATCTTACCTAGATTTCTCTTTTCATACTTATATTTCAAATACATATTCTTATAAATATTTCAGGTTCCCAATACCATTATTCATCCAGCAGAATGATTCCTAACACAAATAAAACATGTTGTTAACCCTAACCATACACTGTTCCCTCAATCTAATTTTACAGAGGGAAGGGACAGAGTTGTTCTTACAGTAAAGAAATGTAGGGGGTCTTCCACCTACTGAGACCCTCAAAGTTCCATGCTGAAATGATCACTGGAGAATATATACGCAGCTATGAAGGACCTGAGAGAGCAAAAGTCATGTTCAATGGCAAACAACCTGGTCAAGATGAAGGTTTCTGTCTGAATCAGCCTCTCTATTCTTAATGTAGAGAAGATGGACCAAACCAGGCCTGTGTGGGTAGCTGTTCCCGGGTGCCTATGGTTGATATAAGATTCTAACTTGTGAAAGTGTCACAGGAATTAGGGACAGCCTCCTTTTCATGTGAGACTTGGAAGCCACTGGTTGGACAAAGTGGTTGCCAAGGCAGTGACCTCATTCAGTTCCTGAAGGAAGTGACCTCACATCACTTCCTTAGTGAAGGAAATCTCAGAACTTGAGATTCATGAAGCCAGGCACCCAGAGTCAGTCCCAGTCCCAGTCCCAGTGGTCTCACTTGTTTGGATTTACCAAGGACAGAGTAAGTCTTTCTTGGTACGTATTGTTGTGAGGATTGCAAAATGCCAGTAAAGCTCTGAAGAGGGGCCTTTCCTGAGAAAGCAGGTAGTGGCTCACCTCTGGGTCCTGACACCTTCACAGAGTTGGCCAAGGAGACCAGATCTGAGACATTTCAGGCCATTTAGGGGGAAAATAATATGGCCCACCAGTCAGAGGACACTCCGGATAGTAACAGACCTTCTTGGGGGAAGGAGCTGCCTTTGTGGGTGTTGGTTTGTGGTTTTGTCTCATTTTCTGAGAATAGGTAGGCAAGGCGCTTTATGTGCTGTGGAATGAACTGTTTATTGTAAGTCATTTGACAAGGCGAGTGTTTCTATGTCTGTTTACCTCACTGTGTCCGTGGTTGTACTCATTAGAAAAAAAGAATGCATCAATGGATGTGTCCTGTCTAGTAGAAAGCTTCCCAGAATTCATCCTGCCCAATTTATGAATGGAGTTCAGATTGCCTTATCAATGGGTAACACCTGCAATCTTCCTAAGTTACAGTTTTCTTCCAGAATTCTGGCCCCTCTCCAGAATAGTCTCATGGTTTTGTCTCTAAGGTATGTACCACCTCCAAGCTCTGTGACATGGCCATGTACTGGATAGCTCAAGTGAATTGTGAGCATCTCAGAAAAATCAGATATATGTGTGACGACTAAATCTCAGTGGAGAAACCCTGCTTTGGGCCTTTTGCTTACCTATTATTCTGTTGCTATGAATGTCACGAAGTTCTTTGCCTCAGGCCACCAAATTGTGAAGCCTGAAGAAAACAGTTTTCAAATGGAAATTAATGGGCATCACCTAGGGCTCTTTGCTTAATTGCTTTGGAAAGGGATGTGTCTGAATCAGGCTCTTGGCCCTGTGTGAGGCTGTGGCTTAGATTCTCAGCACCTGATGGATCTAAAGAAAGATCTCATGGATGCATACAGAACCAAAATAGCCAAAAGAGATTGTGGATGAAGACTCTCGCCTTCCTTTCAAAGGTTCCTGACATCTATCAAGTGAGAATAGGGATCCTTTTGGTCAAGTGAGTTATTCAAAGCCCTGCAGAGGCTAGCCCATACGTGCTTGGGTGTTCTCATTACTCCAATTCACATAAAGAATCTAAACCCCACAGTCAGTAGGCCTCAAATTGGAGAAGCCAAGCAGTATTAATGGCAGACCTATTTGATCACTCCTCGTTCACAGTCAGGGTTTCCAGGCCACACTGATTTTAGGCAAATCGGGGGAAAGGTAGGTTATTTTGGACATTGTCTTGGTCTGTGCCCCTCATGGAAAATTCCATCCAGAGGTTATGATGAGGGTCTACATGGAAGAAGATAAGGGCCATGTGGGAGACTTTTGTTTTGAATTGTGATAAGTTGTGTGGCAGTTGGAAGAGATGCCTGGGTTTACCTGGGCTTTAACTCTGGTGTGATTCCCCTTAGAGTCTGAGTTCTGGAACTGACCTCAGAGAAGCATTGTCATCAATTGTGTTTGAATTTTACTAGGCCATGCATGAGAGTTGCCCTTGGAACCTGAGATCTAGGCCCAGAGTGGCTTTCCACAGAGCACTGGGAATCTCAGCCAGGATATCACATGATTTTATTCTGAAAGACTTTGCAGCCACAGTTGAGTCAAAACACGCATGGACCTCACATTGTAGACCTCAATGGGCCTGGCTTCATGTGACCTTTTGGCTACTCTTTGGGAAGCCTTGCCTGTGAGTGTTCTCTAGAGCTTTCATTGAAATGAGCTTCCTCAACATATAATAGTTCCTGAATGAATTGAAACCCCCAGAGCCTCCAACTTCATCCTTGAAAAATGGCTTGATAAATACCATGAAATTTTTGAAATTCCCATGACCAGGTGGCACTGGAGAACTTTTGGATGTCCTGTTGCTGATGATGAGTGTACCAGACAGTGCCTTGATTTACTGGGTTTCATGAAATTTGTGTAGAACAGTGATGCCAGTAAGTTGGATCCTGCTCATTAGTGGGCCTAGAGCAGTGGTGTGAAGGTGTGTGATAAAACATGTGTGGTGGTGACATGTGGATCTGCCATTGGCTTCCCAAAGGCTTGTGACTGACATGGTACAGCCAGCAGACCCTTCTATGCAAAGGTGTTTTTTATATAGAGAGGTTTCAGGGCAATGTTCAGAATCAGGTTGCTATGGAAATGGGGGCAACTTATGTGGAATTGAACCCTGGTTGGTGCATTCTCATGCAGACCGTGACCCTCCACACGGGACAGAACTCTCTCCAGCACTGTGTCCCAGTTTAGATCCTTGTATTTCATGAAGCAAATACCAAACTCCCAGTGCACCTGTGAGAAACACCACGAAAATTGGAGAATGACCAAATGGCTTCACAGTCCACACGTGGAGACACTTACAACCCAGTGACCATAGTTAAACTACAAAGAGAGTATTCAGCATGGCTGCCTCATGTTCATTGGAAAATTAGAAACAATATCCTCCAGGTCACATTGTTGCACACCCAGATTTGATGGTCTCCCAACAAAGGAAGCTAAAGCTCCTAACAACAACATATATTTTTAAGTGCCCAACCTCAGAGGAAGTTTCTCAAGAAGTCTTTACACCAGCAGAGCTCCATGTTTGAGAAATGTTTACCCTGTCCCTTACTTTTGAAAACTCCTCTACCACCTCGGAGGTTGTGAACTCCTGAGCATTTTTCATTCCTGATATATATTCACAGATTTTCTAACTTTTCTCCTCTAATTGTGTCTTACTCGGAACAAAGGCAATGTCAAGGCAATGTTCTGGATGAGAGTGTGAACATTTTTTTGTAGCACATATTTACATACACATTGCATTCATTTTACAATTTTCCATTCAAAATACTGAATCTCTGACATGAACCCATACCCTACTAGACTCTGACTACTACTCCTAATATGATGGAGAAAAATAACACAAACAGAATAGGAATACAAGCATTTAGGAGAAATCATAGTGTATAGTTGTACTTGTATTTTGCATGATTAATGGTAGGTGTTATAATTCTAGTCAATATTTAATTTAAATAGTTCTCCATGTGTTTTTAAGGTTAACAAGTATGTGAATTCCTGTCTCCCTTTCTCTGTATCCTATTTAGCACATGTACTTTTAAATGCACATATAGAATCATACCTGGTATCACATGTACATTTTTGTGAGGTGGCTGATTTGGCAAATACAATTTGTGAGAAGTGATCACTCCTCTTAAACGCTGTTGGAACTGAAAATTCAACCTATAGGTGAGCTTCCTAGTTGAACAACATTATACATAAATCCATGTTCAATTAAAGAAATATTTTTGCATCTGTGGATGATATATATATCATGATAAATTTCGATTGGCATATATATTGCTAATTTAATGTATGTGTGTGTGTGTGTATTTTGTGTGTGTGTGTGTATGTGTGTGTGTGTGTGTATATATATATACTCTCCAGAAATATATGTGTCTTATATACACTCTCTAAATTCATTCATGTTCATGTATATGGATTTATAATCAACTTTTCACAAGATTTTTCACAGAAATATTCATCCACCTGAAATACATATTTGTTTCCAGTACTTAAAACTAACTTCAGTTTATTTTGCATACAAATACTATTATTTCTACAGTAACTGACCCAGTTTAACATCAATGCAAGTAGATTCCAGTGGGACATGATGTGTATTTTGAAGGTCCATCTTCTCTACATTAAGAAGAGAGAGAGGCCGATTAAGACACAACCCTTCACCTGACCAGGTTGTTTGCCATGTAAGATGACTTGTGCTCTCTCAGGTCCTTCATAGCTGCCTACGTATTCTCCAGGGATTCTTTCAGCATGGACCATTGAAGTTCTCATCAGGTAGAAGATCCCCTACATTCCAGTATTAAAAGACCAACTCTGTCCCTGCTCTTCTGTAAAGTAAGATTGAGGGAACACTGTATGTTTAGGGTTAATAACAGGTTCAGTTTGAGTTAGGAATCATTTTGTGGATGAATACTGGTATTGGCATCCTGCGATACCAATAAGAATATAGAGGTGAACTGTATATATGAAAACAGAAATCCAAGAAAGATTGGAAGGCCAGAAAAGCATTGGGCTCTTGATTGTGATACTTAGAATTGAATTACGTTCTGCACAGATGTCTCAGATAAATCGATATACAATGGCATAGGACCTTGTACCTTGGATGATTGAATGTAGAAGAGAACATCAAGTCAAAAAGGGATAGTCGGTAGGATTAGGAAGATAGTAGGTAGGTTTAGGAAGAAGGGTGAGTGTAAGATTTGGAATAAAATTTCTTTAGCAATAGGATTTCGGTTAGAAAATGAATTAAAATGTAAGCACATGTGAAGAGTCTGTCACAATGATGAACTGGGGAAAATATGTAGGTAAGCCGATATCAATAGAGACATTATGAAATCAGCAAAGTAATAAGTGAGAGATAGGCTTAGACATTTCAAAGTGTTGAGTTTGAATATGCAATCTTAGGAAGAAACAAATATGTAGTCACCAATAGGATTGACATTTGAGAGCATTAGGCAACTTGGACATGGATGATTTTAGTAATCCATGTTAATTTTCCATTTAGGCTTTGGTACAATCATAAATGTAAATTTGAATTCTGTGTCCAGAATATTTCTGTGAATAAATGTATATGTAGCTAAGGTGACATGAGTATTTCTTCCACCATTTCTGGGAGCAATATTGACTGACTACTTCTGACTGATAGGTACAGATTCTTTATGTGATTTGGAGTCATGAGAAACCCAAGCACTTCTTCAGGTCTTGAAGAACTCATATGACCCAAAGGATCCCTATTCTCACTTGATGGATGTCAGGAATTGTTGGGAGCCATCAGCCAAGTAGGTATGACAATTTCCTTGCCAGCATACCCCCATGTTTCTTTAGTGGAAGGACTCATGGAAATAGGACATTTTCCAGGACATTGCATGTAAGGTGACCTTGCTCAAGGACCAGGGCAGGATCCGTGTTTAGGGTGTTCCCCCTTTAGAATAGGGCAGTTTAGCATAATAGGAGATTAGGGTGTTCCCCCCTTAGAATAGGGCATATCCTGCTGCTGATTTCCTCTTGAGTTCTTAGGGTCAGACAGTATATTTTGGGAGACAGAAGCCCATGTGGAGTGGATTTGGGCAGAGTAGTGGATTTGGGCAGAGGTGGATTTGGGCAGAGAACGTGGATTCCCCCAGAATGTGTTTGTAGACGGCCGGTGTGAGTTCGGGAATAAAGAATTGCTGTTTGAATCTACAAGTTGTGTGGTGGCTCGTGATTTGTGCCCAGCCAGAGACTGCGGCAAGGAATCTAACAGAGGAAGGGAAGATACTTCATCCACAATGACTGAACTTTTTGCCATTTTGGTTTTGGATGCACACATGGGATCTTTCCTTAGATCCATCAGGTGCTGATAATCTAAGTCACAGCCTCACACAGGGCCAAGAGGCTGATTCAGACACATCCCTTTCCAAGGAAATTAAGCAAAGAGCCACAGGTGATGCCCATTCATTTCCATTTGAAACCTGTTTTCTTTAGGCTTCACAAAGGGGTGGCCTGAGGATAAGACCTTCCTGACATTCAGGGCAACAGAAAAATAGGGAAGCAAAAGGCCCAAAGCAGGGTTTCTGCAATGAGACTTTCCTGGTCACACTGTCCCTGCTCTTCCGTAATGTTAGATTGAGGGAAAAGTGTATGGTTAGGGTTAATAACACGTTCGATTTGCGTTAGGAATCATTCTGCAGGACGAATATTGGTACTGGGAATCTGCAATATTTACAAGAATATATAGGTGAAATATAAGTATGAAAACAGAAATCTAGGCAAGATTTGAAGCCCAGACGGGCATTGGGCCCTTGAGTGGGTTACTTAGCTTTGAATTATGTTCTGCACAGATGTCTCAGATAAATCGATATACAATGGCATAGGAACTTGTACCTTGGATTATTGAGTGTTGAAAAGTACATCAAGTCATAAAGGGAAAGTCCGTAGGTTTAGGATGATAGTCTCTAGGTTTAGAAACAACAGTGAGTATAGGATTTGGACCAAAAGTTCTTTAGCAATTTCTTTTCCATAAGAGAGTGAATGTAAATGTCAGCACATGTGAAGAGTCAATCACAATGATGAACTGGGGAAAATATGTAGGAAAGCAGATATCAATAGACACATTAAGAAATCAGCAAAGTATAAAGTGAGGGATAGGATTAGACATTTTCAACAGGCTTGAGGTTGAATAAATAATCTTAGGAAGAAACAAATACATAGGATTTATCAATAGGATTTACATTTGAGAGCATTAAACAACGGGGACATAGATATTTTTAGTAATCCTTGCTCATTTTCCTTTTAGGCTTTGCTACAATCATAAGAGTGAGTTTTGCTTTCTGTGTCCAGAATATTACTTTGTTAAAATTTATATGTAGATCAGGTGACATGAGCATTTCTTCCACCATTACTGGGAGCAATATTTTGAAGACGTAATTGGGGAACAAAGTAGAGTACCCTGTGTCAATGTATATAGAAATAATGTATGAATAGACCATACTGTGAACAAATTATATAACTGGTTCCAACTTTAAATAGTGGATTGATTTGATATCTTAAAATATACAAGAAATCTTAAATTGATATACATACATTCATGATAACCAGTTATACACTAACGGTAATATTAGGGTTATGGTTTATCATGAAAAGTGTGTGAGTTTTGCTTCAATTATGATTATGGAAATCGAAAATAATGTGTTTGGAAAGAACTCTCATGAAAAGACCAGTCAAGAACCTTGGAAGAATATATGTGTTCTGAAGCAACAGGTGATTGAAATTGAAACAAATGTCTATAAATTTGTGAACTTGTGGTTGAAATATATATCCTATTTTGTGCATAAACTGAAGAAATAGTAATGTACCTCTGTTTAATAAATATGAACCTAAAAATACACATCATGTACCATGGGACACTGCTTGCATTGTTGTTGAACTAGGTTTTACTGTAGAAATATTACGATTTGTATGCACCATTCACAGAAGTTAGTTTTCAGTACTAGGAAACAGATATGTATTTCAGGTGGATGAATATTTCTGAGAATAATCTTGTGAAAAGTTGATCATAAATTCACATACATGAATATGAATGACTTTAAGGAGTGTATAATAAGATTCATGTATTTCATATTTTGAAAAATATAGAGAGTGTGTATATATATATAAATATATACACACACACACACACACACACACACACAGACAGACATTAAAAACAAGCAATATATTTGGCAATCGAAATTCATCATAAAATATATATCATCCACAGGTGCAAAAATATTTATTTCACCAAAAATGAATTTATGAATAATGTTGTTCTACTAGAAAGCTCACCCATAGGTTGAGTTTTCAATTCCAACAGTATTTAGGAGGAGTGATCTCTTCTCATAACTTGTATCTGCCTCGTCTGCAACCTCACAAAAATGTAGGTGTGATAACAGGTAGGATTCTATATGTGCATATAAAAATACATGTGCCGAACAGTCTACAGAGAAAGGAGACACCAATTTGTTGAGAGCCACAGCTGAAGGGGCCCCAGCAAACTTCCAGCTCCCAGAAACATCCACCTGCCAGTTGATTGTTGGCTCACAGCGGCCCCAGCAACATCTAGCTGATTGGCTCCTCTGTGGTGATGCTCATTGGAGATGCTCATTGAGCTTTTTCCCCGCCCTTTCTGACTGCCAGCTGATGATTGGCTCACAGCAGCTGCAGCAACATCTAGCTGATTGGCTCCTCTGCGGTGATGCTCATTGGGCTGTTTCCCTGCCCTTTCAGACCACAGAGCTGCTCATTGTGGGACTTTTTTGGCTCCACCCACGTGACCCAGCCAAACGGCATCAAGAGGAGGAGGATTGTGGGAGGTGGAGAGGCTTGTGGGTGTGACAGAGACTTTACAAGGAAGCCAGTGGTGGCAGTTGGGCTCTGAGGGTTTTTTTTCCTGAGGAGCTGTTTTGTTTGTCATTTGTGGTTCTAAAAATAAAGTTTGTTTCTTTTGAAAAGTGGCTCTTGAATCATGCCCAGGAAGACTGCAGCGTTTGGTGGCTCGCATGGGGAGTGACTGAGGGTAAGTGAAAAGGTAAACTGCTCTCCCCTAAGGGCAGGGTGAGAGGATGGGTAGCCATTTTAGGATTCCTCTTTTGTTTTGCTTCACTTTTGTTTTAACTTGCCTGTCCATAGAGATGAGTGAGATGGAAGAGAAACCTCTCACATCTGAGGAAAAATTATTTACGTCTGAGGAACAGATACTGAGAAAGGACTGATTCACATGTCAGGAGGATAGAAAGGCCATAATGACTTTTTGTTGTTCTCTTTTTATTTCATTCTGTCTCGGTTTTGTTTGGCATCATCTTGTTGGGTTGTATTATAGTAGAAATACGGGATCAGAAATTAATAAAAAACAAACTGAAAGACTGTTAAGTAAATTGTTAGAGGAAGGAGGCATCTCATTAAAGTCAAGAACAGTCAGGGCATACGTTGATACAATACAAAAATGTAGCCCATGGCTTTTTAAGGAGGAGTTGTTAAATATACCATAATGGAACCATCATGGTGAAGATTAAAAAGAGGAGAAAAGAACAGCCCAGGGACTCTGCCAGTTGAAACATTGCCATTGAGGACGTTCATATCTGTTTTGCTTAGTCCAAAGACTTTAGTTCAGACAAAGATAGAGGAACAAAGCTTAGGACAGAAAATGCCATCAGGGGAAAAGTTACAAAAGGAGACTGCTACTAACAACTTTCTATCATCAGAGGGTGTAAGTGTCCAACCAACAGTGCCACCTCTACAGGAGACTGTTACTAACACCATTCTATCACCAGAGTATGTAAATGTGCAAATAACAAGGCCACCTCCATATGCTGGGAGGCACCCAAACCCCGCAGTTGATAGTTCGGATCCTGAGACAGGATCTCAAGTATTAACATGCCCTTTATTTGAGGTAGGAGGGCAGCGAATTCACCATGCTTTAAATTTCAAAATAGTGAAGCAGCTAAAAGAGGTTGTAACAACCTATGGTCCTCAAGCACCCCTCATTGTAAGCTTGGAGGAATCCATTAACAACTTGAATATGACGCCAGTAGATTGGGCTAATATGTGTAAAGCTGTGCTAAATGGAGGTCAATACCTGTTATGGAAGGTTGCCAATGAGGAATTTTGCAAGGAGACGGCTAGGCGAAATGCAGAAGCTGGTTATCCTCAGAGAAATCTAGATATGTTGTTAGGAAAGGGACCCTATGAGGATCAGCAGCAACAAATTGCATATAATCCTGGTGTATACACACGAATTGCTGCAGAGGCAGTTAGGCCATGGAAGACTTTACAAGGACATGGAGGTTTACAAGGTCAATTATCTAAGGTAATACAAGGAGCTAATGAATCTTACGCTGAATTTGTAGATAGGCTTATTCAAATCGCTACCAGAGTTTTTTGGGAATACAGAAGTAGCAATGCCATTAATAAAACAACTGGCTTATGACCAAGCAAATCGTTGGTGTAGAGATATCATTAGACCATGGAAACATGAAGATTTAAACACATATATTAAATTATGTAGAGACATTAATGAATAAGAGCAAGTCGTGGCAGCTGCAGTAAAACAGACTTTAGATGCCAGAGACATCAATGAACAAGGGCAATTTGTGGCAGCTGCAGTAGAACAGGCTTTAGATGCAAGGCCAGGAACATGCTACAATTTTCAACAAACAGGATATTTTAAGAGGAATTGCTCCATAGGAGGAGGGTTTAACAAAACTAGATACCAAAGGAGCAGAATAATGGATATTTGCCCACGATGCCATAGAGGGAGACACTGGGCTAATGAATGCCGTTCTCAAACCCCCATAGAGAATACCTCATTATCAAAAAACGAACAAGGACCAGCTGTTTACCCACGATATCATGGAGAAAGGCATTGGGCTCGATTGCCAAAAAATGGACAGGGGTCCCAATGCTCTGGGGCCAAAAACCACAAATATACGGAGCACTGGAGGAACACAGCAACCCCATCAGGGTAGTGCCCAGGACACATTGTCCATCATACGCCTCATCAGACAAATCAGAGAGAGTGCAGGGTTGGACATCTGTGCCTCCGCCAGATCAGTACTAACTGCAAAGATGGGGGTTCATATCATTCACACAGGGGTGAAAGGACCTCTTTCCAAAAAAACACTAGGCTTATTATTGGGACGCAGCTCTTCTAATCTAAAAGGACTTATGATAAGTCCTTGGGTAATTGATCGCTTCATTATGAAGGTGAAATAAAATTTATAGCCAGTTCTCCAAAGGACATATCAGTAATTGCACCAGGAGATAGAATAACACAGTTACTAATAATACCCAGGTTACATGATAAATTTTCCAGTCATGCTGTAGAAAGAGGTTCCAAGGGATTAGGCTCCACAGGTTTAGATTGGGTTATGCTTTCTTTAAATTTAGATTCTCGCCCCATGCTAAAACCAAATATTCAAGGACATGAATTTAATGTGCTACTGGATACAGGTGCAGTCCTTAGCATCATCTCTCATCAAGAATGGCCAAAACATTGGCCATTACAACAAGCCACTCAAACGCTTTGAGACCTAGGAGTGGCGACTAATCCCCATAGAAGTGCAATGGTATTAGATTGGAATGATTCTGAGGGATGTGAAGGAACTATACAGCCATATGTATTGGATCATCTTCCTGTAAATTGATGGGGACGAGATGTCCTAGATCAAGTAGGTTTGACATTAACAAATAACATCAATCAAAATGCACCCACTATTATGGCTAGAGAAGGTTTTTTGAAAGGAAAAAGATTAGAAAAACTAGAACAAGGTATAGCAGCACCAATTCAAATAGACCAAGCAACAGACAGACTTGGGTTGGATTTTCAGAAAGGGCCACTGAGACAATAAAAATTACTTGGAAATCAGAAAGACCAGTATGGGTTCTTCAGTGGACCCTGACTAAAGAAAAGATACAATCACCCCAGGACCTGGTCAAACAACAATTAGCGGAAGAACATATACAACCTTCTGTATCTCCCCATTATACTCCCATTTTTGTCATCAAAAAGAAATCTGGTAAATGGAGATTATTGCAAGACTTAAGAGCCATTAATAATGAGATGGTTATTTTTGGACCTGCTCAGTCGGGGATCCCTCAATTGTCTGCTTTGCCAAAATCTTGGTATGTTTTAGTTATACATATTAAAGGTTTTTTTTTCAATTCCAATTCTTCCTGAGGATAGTCCACGTTTTGCATTTACTATCCCTGCACTGAATCATGAAGGTCCTGATCAGAGGTATGAGTGGAAAGTACTCACTCAAGGGATGCCTAACAGCCCAACTATGTGTGAAATTTATGTTAACAAAGTAATCCAGCCACTTAGAAATCAAAATTCTGAAATACAAATATTTCACTATATGGATGATGTATTATTAGCACACAAAGGTAAAAACGCATTGCTAGAATGTTATGCAACACTTACAAACTTATTAAAAATTATAATCTAGAGATAACAATTGATAAAGTACAATTAAATTTTCCAATTAATTATTTAGGAGTTCTATTATCCTCAACCATGGTCAGTCCACCAAAAATTCAAATACGAGTAGATCAACTGCAATCAATTAATGACTTTCAAAAGTTATTAGGAGACATAAATTGGATAAGGCCTTATCTAGGTATACAAAGAGGAGAGTTGGGACCTTTATTTGATATCCTAAAAGTTCCATCTGATCCAAATTCACCCAGAATGTAAACGCCTGAAGCAAGAAAGGCATTAAAAATCATTGAAACATATATGGGAAATATGCATTTGGATAGATTTGATAAAATATTGCCTTTATTATTTATTGTACTACCAACAAAAAATATTCCTACAGGAGTATGTTGGCAAGAAGCTCCATTATAATGATTCATTTTTCTTATTCTTCTAACACTATAATTAATAGGTATCCCAAGGCTAATGGACAATTAATACTCATAGGAATAAAAGCAGCAAAGTGAGTGTTTGGAATTTCTCCCAACAAAAGTATTACTCCATACACTATGAATCAAATTGATTAATTAGCTAATGAGTTAAATACTTGGGCAATAATCATGTGTAAATCTAATATTTCTTTTGATACCCACTTACCATCTAATCTTATATTGTCTTTTTGGTCATCTCATCCTGTAATTTTTCCAAAAATGACAAGAAAACACCTATCATGAATGCTCCAAATATATTCATTGATGGGTCAAATAATGGTACAGCAGCAATTGTTACACCTGATCAAACTGTTACATTTTTAATACCCCAACAATCAGCTCAAAAGGTAGAGCTTAATGCAGTATTATAAGCTTTTGTGATGTTTAAAGATTCTGTGTTTAATTTATTTTCCAATAGTCAGTATATAGTTAATGCTATAGTATCCCTTGAAGATGCTGGTAGGATTTCCCCTTCCTCTACTGTTTTCTCTTTCCTTTCCACTATACAAAGTCTAATCTGGGACAGAAAAGATCCATTCTTAATAGGACATATCAGGGCACATCCAGGATTGCCTGGAGCCCTTAGTTTGGGCAATGATTTAGCAGATAAAACTACACATGACATACATACATATTTTCTCTACACTAGAAGAAGCTATAAATTTTCATAAAAAGTTGCATATCAATGCTAACACTTTACAAAAGCATTTCAAAATAACTAAGTAACAAGCTAGACAAATAATAAAACAATGTCAAAATTGTGTGACCATTTTACCACAAGTTAATCTTGGAATCAATCCTAGAAGATTGATACCTAACCATATTTGGCAGATGGACGTCACACACTTGCCAGAATTTGGAAAATTAAAATATTTGCATCTTACAGTTGATACTTCTTCTGGATTTTTGTTGGGCTCCCTTCATGCTGGAAAAAAACTAAAGATGTTGTAGCTCATTGCTTATAAAATTTTGCCACTTGGTCATTCCAAAAGAGTTAAAATAGATAATGCCCCTGGTTATACTTCTAACTCTTTTAAACAATTTTGCTCATCATTTGGCATTACTCATATAACAGGAATCCCATGCAATCCACAGGGACAAGGCAGAGTTGAAAGAGCACATCAAACTATTAAAATGTACTTATTAAAGTAAGAAGACGGAATTGGGAAGAGATATAAATTCCCCAAAGATGATCTTAAAACAACCCTTTTTAACTCTAAACTTTTTAAATTTGGATTTTCAGGACTTAGTGCTGTAGAAACGCATATGTGTCCAAAAAATGTGTATAAGCCCAAGGTACTTTGGAAGGATATTCTAACAGGACAATGGAAAGGTCCTGACCCATTAATTTTCTAGAATTGGGTGTCTGTTTGTGGGTTTCCACAGGAAGAACAGCAGCCGATTTGGATTCCAGAGAGATTAACTAAGGTTCTGACCCAGTGATTGCCTAAAGTCGGGGGTCTGTTTATGTGTTTCCACAGGGAGAACAGCAGCCGATTTGGATTCCAGAGAGATTAACTAAAGCAATTTCTATAGACCAAAATAAGATGATTTGGCTCAAATCCATAACAGCTGATGTGCAAAACTCCAGTTTGGCTATCCTTACATCGGCGACAGAACAGGGATGCTTTTTTCAATATCTATTTTATTATTGCCCTTTACCACATCATGAAGTTCTCTTTTGTTTTTTTGAGCTCATACAGACCTAGGTTAATGTTTTGCTGATCAGTTCTATTTTTTGTCTATAGAGTTTTTAAACATTGCAATGATGATTTCACCTGTAAAAAGTTATAAGGCCTTTACTCTTATATTATGTGTTGTATGTATTTATTATGTGTGCACACTTGTGTTTTGTGTTATATGTTTGAATGTGTGTATGTCCATATATCATATATGATGAGTGCTCATGAAAAAATGGGTCCATTTTTTTTAATTCACGTGAATTAAATAGTTTAATTTAAATGGGGTAAACAACTGTTCAGGATTGTTTTAATATGTGAAAAAATAGCAGGTTAACAGACCTGTTTTTTTACTTTTACCTTTTTTTTCATTATATTTAATAATTCTCTACAAGATAATGTAAATTGTTATGAAAATTGTTTTTTTTTAGTGCCTTCTGGAATGTTACATAATTTTTTCTTTAGCCATTATTGCCAGAATTCCTATCTTTATCCCAGTGCCGGTGAAGACAAAGATAAAACCAATATACAGGTTCTGCAATACCCATCACTGAACTGCTTGCAGAACTTGCTTGGAATATGTATCACTTGTATGCATTGTGAACTCACTTGTATGCATTGTGAACTATCTGCTGGTGCAGCGAATTGTGGTAGTGTTTGGATACTTATGCTGATTCTGTCATCAGTGGTACAATTTTTCCAAAAGGAGCCCTCAATTGGCTTGGTGTATCTTCCCTATTCTCGTTTGATAGAGGTCAGGAAACTTACAGAGGAAGGCGAAAGAATTCATCCACAATGACTGCTCTTTTGGCCATTTTTGTTTTGGATGCACACATGGGATCTTTCTTTAGATCTATCAGATTCTGAGATTCAAGCCACAACCTCACACAGGGCCAAGAGGCTGATTCAGACACATCCCTTTCCAAAGCAATTAAGCAAAGCGCCACAGGTGATGCCCATTCCTTCCATTTGAATACTGTTTTCTTCAGGCTTCACAAAGGGGTGGCCTGAGGCAAAGACCTTCCTAACATTCAGGGCAAGGGAACCATAGGTAAGCAAATTGCCCAAAGCAGGGTTTCTCCACTGAGACTTTTCTGTTTACAATGATATCTGAGGTTTCTGAAATCTTCCCTTTCCCTTCAGCTATGCAGTACATGGCCATCTCACAGAGTTTGGAGGTGGTACATATCTTGAACACAAAACAATGAGGCTATTCTGGAGAGAGGCCAGAATTCAGGAATAAAACAGGAACTTAGGAAGATAGTAGGTGTTGCCTGTCCATAAGACAAGCAACAGTCCATTCATAAAAAGGGCAGAATGAATGCCTGGAAGCTTCCTACTAGACAGGACACCTCCATTGATTCATTCTCTTTTCTAAAGACTACAACAACGGACACAGTGCATATACAGACATAGAAAAACTCGCCTTGTCAAATGACTTACTAGAAACAGTCGACTCCAAACCAAACAAACCACCTTTCCTACCTATTCTCAGAACATGAGACAAAACCATGAACTCACACCCACACCCACAAAGGAACCTCCTTCCCACAAGTAGGTCTGTGACTATCTGTAGTGTCCTCTGACTGGTGGACCATACTATGTTCTTCCAAAATGGCCTGTCTTGTATCAGAACAGGCCTTCTTTGCCAACTCTGTTAAGTTGTCAGAAGCCAGCAGCTTTCTCAGGGAAGGCCCCTCTTCAGAGTTCTCCTGGCATTTGGCCATCCTCACATAAGGAGGTAACAAGAAATACTGACTCTGTCCTTGGTAAATTCAAACAAGTGTGCCCACTGGGACTGGAAATGGGACTGGCTCTGGGTGCCTGGCTTCCTGGATCCCAGGTTCAGAGAGTTCCATCACCAAGGAAGTGAGGTAGGTCACTTCCTTCAGGAATTGAATGAGGTCAATACCTTGGCAACCACTTTGTCCTAACAGTTGTTTACAAGGGTCCCATGAAATGGAGGTTGCCCCTACTTCCTCTGACACATTCATTAGTTAGAATGGTATATCAACCATAGGCACCAGGGAACAGCTCTCCACACAGGCCTGTTTTGGTCCATCTTTTCTACATTAAGAACAGAGTGGCTGATTCAGACAGAATACTTCATACTGACCGGGTTTTTTGCCATGGAAGATGATTTTGCTATTTCAGGTCCTTCAGAGCTGCCTAAGTTTTCTCCAGGGAACATTTCTGCATGAACCTTTGAGGTTCTCAGCAGGTGGAAGATCCCCTACATTCCTGTATTGTAAGACCAACTCTGTCCCTGCTCTATTGTAAAGTTAGATTGAGGGAACAGTGTATGCTTAGGGTTAATAACAGGTTCGATTTGGGTTAGGAATCATTCTGAGGGATGCATAATGGTATTGGGAACCTGCGATATTTACAAGAATATAGAGGTAAAATAAGCATGAAAACAGAAATCTAGTTATGTTTTGAAGCCCAGAAGTGCATCGGGCCCTTGATTGGGATACTTAGCTTTGAATTATATTCTGCACAGATGTCTCAGATAAATCGATATACAATAGTAAGTGATAGGATCAGACATTTTCAACAGGCTTGAGGTTGAATATATAATCTTAGGAAGAAACAAATATTTAGTCACCAATAGGATTGACATTTGATAGCAGTAGGCAACCTGGACATTGATGTTTTTAGTAATCCATACTCACTTTCCATTTAGACTTCGGTACAAACATTAGTGTGACATTTGCATTTTGTGAAAGAAGTCACATGAAAAGACCAGTGAAGAAACCTCTTGGAAAACATGTATTTTGAATTAGGAAGTGATGGAATGTAAAACAAAATGCCTATTAATTTCTTAACTTGTTGATGAAATATATACCCTATCATGTGTATTAACTGAAGAAATAGAAATCTACCAGTATTGAATAAAAATGAATGACAAAATACACATCATGTCCCATAGAAATCTACTTGCATTGATATTAAACTGGGTCAGTTACTGCAGAAATATTAGGATTTTTATGCACCATTTACTGAAGTTAGTTTTCAGTACTAGGAATCAAATATGTAGTTCAGGTGGATGAATATTTCTCAGAATAATTTTGTGAAAAGTTGATTATTAATCCACATACATGAAAATGAATGAATTTACGGAGTGTATAGTAAGACACATATATTTCACATTTTGAAAAATCTAAAGTGTGTGTGTATATACATAAACACACACACACACACACACACACACACACACACAGACATTAAAAAGTAGCAATATATGCCAATTGAAATTCACCATGAAATATATGTCATCCACAGATCGAAATAAATTCGTTTTACTGAACATGGATTCATGTATAATATTGTTGTACTAGGAAGATCAACAATAGTCTGAATTTTCAGTTCCAACAGCATTCAGGAGGAGTGATCTCTTCTCACAATTTGTATCTGCCAAGTCAGCCACCTCACAAGAATGTACGTGTGGTACCAGGTAGGATTCTATATGTGCATATTAAAATACATGTACTGAATAGGCTACAGAAAAAGGGAGACCTGAATTCACATATTCGTTAACTTTAAAAACACATGGAGAACCATTTCAACAAAAAATTGACTAGATTTATAACATATACCCTTTATAATGCAAAAGGCAATTCCAATGATACATCATTCGTCCTCTTAACTGCTTGTATTTCTATTCTTTTTGGGTTAATTTTCCCCATCATATTAGGATTAGTAGTCAGAGTCTAGTTGGGCATGTGTTAGTGTCAGGGATTCAGTATTTCAAATGGAAATTTGGAAAACGATTCCAATGTTTATGCAAATATGTGCTACAAAAATATCTTCCCACTCTCATCCAGAACAATGCCTTGACTTTACCTTCATTACAAGTAAAACACAATTAGAGTGGAAGAGTTAGATAATCTGTGAATACTTATCTGGAATCGAATATGTTCAGGAGTTCACAAACTTGGAGGTGGTAGAGAAGATTCCAAAAGTAAGGGAAAGGGAAAAACTCCACAAACATGGAGCTCTGCTGGACTAAAAACTTCTTGAGTAACTGCCTCTGAGCTTGGGCACTTGAAATATATGTTGTAGTCAGGAGATTTAGCTTCCTTTGTAGTAAGACCATCAAATCTGGGTATGATTCTATGTGACCTGGAATACATGATTTCTTATTTTCCAAAAAACATTAGGAAGCAGTCTTTAATTCTCTCTTTGTAGGTAAACTGTGGCCACTGGGGGCTAATTGTCTACCCTTTTGAACTCTTAAGCCATTTGGTCATCCTCCAGTTTTCCTGGTGTTTCTTGCTGCTGCATTGGGAATTTGGTATTTGCTTCACGAAATACAAGGAATTCAACTGGGACACAGTGCTGGAGGGAGTTCTGTCACGTGTGGTGGGTCAGGGTCTGCAGGAGAATGCACCAACCAGGCTTCTATCCCACATAGCTTGCCTCCTTAACCATAGCAACCTGATTCTAAACATTGGCCTGAATCCTCTCCATATAACAAGATGCCTTTACATAGAAGCGTCTGCTGGCTGCACCATGTCAGTCACAAGCCAATTGGAAGCCAATGGCAGATCCACATGGCCCAACCACAGATGTTTTTTTTTTTGTTTTTTTTTGTTTTTTTTTTTTTTTATCACACACCTGCCCATCACTGCACTAGGCCCACTACTCAGCAGGGTCCAACTTACTGGAATCTCTGTTGTACACAATTTTCATGAAACTCAGTCAATCATGTCACTGTCCTGCATATTCATGATCAGCAACAGGACATCCAAAGTTTCTCCAGTACCATCTGGTCATGGGAATTTCAAAAATTTCATGGTATTTATCTAGCAATTTTTCAAGGATGAATTTGGCAGCATGTGGGTTTCAATTCATTCAGGGACCATTAAGTGTTTTGGAAGTTCATTTCAAAGAAAGTTCTGGAGAAATCTCACAGGCAAGGTTTCCCAAAGATTGGCCAACAGGTCACATAAATCCAGGCCCATTGAGGTCTACAATGTGAGGTCCATGTGTGTTATGACTCTCAACTAAGCCTGCCAAGTCTTTCAGAATAAAATCATGTGATATCCAGCCTGAGATTCCCAGTGATCTCTGGAAAACCACCCTGGGCCTAGATGTCAGTTTCCAAGGGTGACTCTCATACTTGGCTTCCTAAAATCCCAACCCAATTCATGGCAATACTTCTCTAAGTTCTATTCCTGTACTCAGTCTCTAAGGGGAATCACGCCACAGTTCAAACCCAGGTGGACTCATTCCTGTATTATAAGACCATCCATTCCAACTGCCACAAAAATGACCACAATTAAAACCAAAACACTCCCACATGGCCCTCATCTTCTTCCATATAGACACTCATCATATCCTCTGGCTGGAGATTTACATGAGGAATGCAGCCCAAGACAGTGTCCAGAATACGCTCCCTTGCTCCTCGTTTACCTAAATTCTGAGTGACCTGGACACCCTTCCTTTGAACCAGGAGTGATCAAATAGGACTGCCATTAATACTTATCCACTTCTCAAATTTGAGACCTACTGACTGTTGGGTTTAGATTCTTTATGTTAATTGGAGTCATGAGAAAACCCAAGCACCTATGTGCTAGCCTCTGCAGGGATTTGAAGAACTCATTTGACCTAAAGGATCCCTATTCTCACTTGATTGATGTCAGAAACCTTACAGAGGAAGGCGAAAGACTTATCCACAATGACTGCTCTTTTTGTCATTTTGGTTTTGGATGCACACATGGCATCTTTCTTTAGATCCATCAGTTGCTGAAAATCTAAGCCACAGCCTAACACAGGGCCAAGATGCTGATTCAGACAAATCCCTTTGCAGAGCAATTAAGCAAAGAGCCACAGGTGATGCCCATTCTTTTTATTTGAAAAAGGTTTTCTTCAGACTTCACAAAGCGTTGGCCTGAGGCAAAGACCATCCTGACATTTAGGGCAATAGAACAATAGGTAAGAAAAGGCGCAAAGCAGGGTTTCCACAATGAGACATTACAGGTCAAACTGGTATGTGAGTTTTCTGAGATGCTCGCCATTCACTTCGGCTATTCAGTACATGGCCATGTCACAGAGCTTGGAGGTGGTACATATCTTGGATACAAAGCCATGAGCCTATTATGGATAGTGGCCAGATTTCAGGAAGAAAACAGGAACTTAGGAAGATCGTAGGTGTTGCCCATCAATATGGCAAGCCGCATTTCATTTACAAATTGGGCAGGATGAATGCTGGTAAGCTTTCTAATAGACAGGACACATCAATTGATGCATTCTCTTTTCTAAAATCTATAACCATGGACACAGTGGGATACAGAGACACGGAAACACTCACATTGTCAAACGACTTACTAGAAACAATTCAGTCCAAACCAAACAAACATCATTTGTACCTATTCTCAGAACAAGAGCCAAATCCACAAACCCACACCCACACCCACAAAGGCACCTCTTTCCCCCAAGTAGGTTGTGACTATTTGGAGTGTCCTCTGACTGTGGGACATTCTGGTTCCCCCGAAATGGCCTGTCCTGTCTCTGATCTTGTGTCCTTTTCCAACTCTCTGAAGTTGTCAGGAGCCAGTGGTGAGCCACTACCTGCTTTCTCATAAAAGGCCCGTCTTCAGAGATTTCCTGCCATTTGGCCATCCTAACATCAGTAGGTACCAAGAAAGATTGACTCTGCCCTCGGGAAATCCAAAAAGTGAAACCACTGCGACTGGGACTAGGACTGGCACTGTTTGACTGGCTTCCTGGATCACAAGTTCAGAGAGTTCCATCACCAAGGAAGTGAGGTGAGGTCACTTCCGTCAGAAACTGAATGAACTCACTGCCTTGTCAACCACTTTGTCCTAAGAGTTGCTTCCAAGCTTCCCATGAGATGGAGGCTGCCCCTGCTTCCTGTGACACTTTCACAAGTTAGAATGGTATATCAACCATAGGCACCCAGTAACAGCTCTCCACACTGGTCTCATTTGGTCCATCTTCTCTACATTAAGAATAGAGAGGCTGATTCAGACACAACCCTTCACCCTGACCAGGTTGTTTTCAATGGAAAATGACTTTTGCTCTCTCAGGTCCTTCAGAGGTGCCTACATCTTCTCCAGGGATTATGTCTGCATGGACCTTTGAGGTTCTCAGCAGGTGGAAGATCCACTACATTCCTGTATTATAAGACCAACTCTGTCCCTGGTCTTCTGTAAAGTTAGATTGATGTAAGAGTGTATGTTTAGGGTTAATAACATGTTTGATTTCGGTTAGGAATCATTCTGCTGAATGAATAATGGTATTGGGAAACTGCAATATGTATAAAAATATGGAGGTAAAATATATGTATAAAAACAGAAATCTAACTAACATTTGAAACCCAGAAGGGCACTGGGGCCTTGATTGGGATATTTAGCTTTGAATAAATCGATATACAATGGCATAGGACCTTGTACGTTGGATAATAGAATGTAGAAGAGATCATCCAGTCAAAAAGGATAGTCGGTAGTGAAAGGTTAATAAAATAGGTACTTGTCACTTCCTGTTTTTCCTTATGCTTAACAAAACACTGTTGAAATATTGAGAACTGTTTGCTCATCTTGTTCCCAGAATGTGCTGTTTCCAACTGCCAAAGTGTAGAATGTACTCCCTCACCCAGTTGCACGCAAACCGACCACTCGCCAAGACCCATCAGTAAACTTCCCTCCCTGCCCTCTCCAAGGAAAGTATATATGTTCTGCTTAAACTGCTCTCAGGGCTCTCTGCTCTATTCAAGTGAGCTCTGAGCCCCAGCATGCTGGACCCCCAATAAACCCTTTGCTGTTGGATAAGACAGTCTGTTGGTGGTCTCTTCCTTCAATGCTCGCCCGACCTTTACATATGGAGATTCCACTGAGTTCTGGCAGCGGCAGACAAGAGACCCTAACGGGCTCCTCTTGGGTTAAGCAAGGCTCCTCTTTCTGGTTTCAGTGTTAATCTTAGGGCTTGGAAAAATGGCTGTCAATGAAGAGCGTGAGCTCTCTCCAATGGTGGCTGACAGACATGTCACAGAGCCACAGGCCACGTCCCTGGGGGACGCCCCAAAGGACTCGGAAAATCGAGGAACAATAGTCTTCTCGACTCAGTGATATTTTGTATCGGACTCGGTATTGCCAGCCCATTGCGTTTTGCTGGCTACTCAGTCCTGGTCTCTGTTTTGGATGTCCATTGAATGTCTTTATTGACTTGTTTTGTCTGTGTCGTCTGTCCTTGCATTCACTCTTTGTGTATCTTTCATTATGGGACACAGTACTTCAATACCCATGTCCCTGACCCTTGATCACTGGACCAAATTTCACTTAAGGGCTCAGAATCTTTCCTTTTTCAGTGAAACGCTGGACCTGCCAGACTCTCTGTGCTTCAGAATGGCCCACCTTTGGACTTAGATGGCCTCTAGAAGGATCTTTCTGCTTCCCACTAATTTAATAAGCCAGAGATATTGTCTTTCAACTGGGCACACATAGCCATCCGGATGAACAGCCATATATCTTAACTTGTCAGGACCTCTGCAAATCTCCTCCTCCATGGGTGAAGCATTTCCTTGCCCCTGCCCCCACTCCTACTCCTTCACCCACGATCTCTCAAACCCTCTTCTCCTCCTCCTCCTCCACCCTCTGTTCTCCCTGAGTCACAAGATTTGACTCCACTGGACTCTCCTCCCCTCCTTATTCCCTGCCCTCGTCCCCCAACCACCAACACCCTCAAAGTGATTCCTCTGCAGCTGACTCAGCCTCTCCACTGTTGGACGAAGCCAAGCTAGCCCAGCGCCCTCCAGATAACTCATCCGCGGCACACACAGCCCCTCCTCCCCAGGAGGAAGCTGGCCTGGCTAAGGGAACTCGCTGGCGGCAAATGTTTGAAAACCCTGGAACTCCTGTGATGATCCCCCTATGTCCCTACGGGCCAATGATTGACAAAGGCAATGGGGGGAAAATGCAAGCCTACCAATATTGGCCTTTCTCCTCTTCAGACCTATATAACTGGAAAAATAACAATCCCCATTTTTTCGAGGATTCTACCCGGCTCACATGTCTGGTTGAGTCATTGATGTTTTCAGAGCCGCCTACTTGGGATGACTTTCAACAACTCCTAGGGACTCTCTTTATGACAGAGGAACAAAAGAGAATCCTCCTGGAAGCTAGAAAAAAAATCCTAAGACCAGATGGGAGACTGACATATCTTCCCAACATAATCAAAGCCGGCTTTCCCTAGAATCAACCCAACTGGTTCCCCAAAACTTTGAAGGTAGAAAGCATCTGTCCACTTCTCACCGGGTTCTAATAGTGGGCATCCAAGCGGCCGCTAGGTGACCAACTAATTTGGCCAAGGTAATAGAGATTATTCAAGGGCCTGATAAATCTGCCTCTATGTTTCTAGAGAGAATTATGGAGGCATAAGATATATACTCCTTTCAATACTCATGCAGAGGATCAAAAGGCATCTGTCACAATGGCCTTTATTGGGCATGCTGCCCTGGATATTTAAAGAAAGTTACAATGCTTAGATGGATTACAAGATATGACTTTGAGAGATTTAGTCAGAGAAGCCGAGAAAGTATACTATAAAAGAGAAACTGAGGAAGAGAAGGGAGCAAAGGGAGGATAAAAGAAACAAAAGACAGACTAATGAGTTGACTAAGGTCCCGGTCACAACAACCAAAGGGCCAGAAAATAAGAAACAGGGAGACAGGAAGGGATACCTGGTCCCACGCCAGAGGCCCCCCTGACCTCAGATCAATGTGCCTACTGTAAAGAAAGAGGACACTGGGTTCAAGAGTGTCCTAGAAAAAGACAGCCACGGGAGGCAGCCATTCTGACTCTTTTGTAGGATGACTACAAAAGTTGGGGCTCAGATCCCCTCCCCAAACTCAGCGTAACTTTTGAAGTGGAGGGGACCCCAGTGAACTTTGAAGTGGATACAGGAGCAATAAACTCAGCCCTTAAGGCCCCATTAGGCCCTCTATCAAATAAAAGGTCTCTAGGTCAAGGGGCTAATGGCTGTAAATGTCGGGCTTGAACAACTAAGAGGACCATGGACCTGGGGAAAGAAAAAATCCATCACTTTTTTTTAGAAATCCCTGAATGCCTGGCCCCATTGATGGGCAGAGATCTGCTCACCAAGCTCCGGACCAAAATAAGTTTTAACCCTGAAGGCCCCCAAGTGGAATTTCTAAATCTTCCAGTAAAAACTCCTACAGTCATGGCTCTAACTATGTCAGTAGAAAATGCATATCAACTCACTCACCTTGGTTCAAAGAAACTGCAGGTATTTCTGAAGTATCAAAAACAGAGTTTTCCACTAACAGACTCACAGCAAAATGAAATAACTGAATGGGTATAAAAACCCTGTTGCTTCCATCAATTGCTTAATGCTTACCCTTTCAAGCTTCCTGCAGGAAAGCACCTACGAGGAACCAGACCAGGACAATTCTGGGAAGTGGACTTTACTGAAATTAAGCCAGCAAGGTATGGACATAAATATCTCCTAGTCTTTGTAGATACATTTTCAGGATGGATTGAAGCCCTCCCCACAAAAAGAAAAAAGAAGAAAAGAAACAGCGCAAATGATGCTCAAGAAGATAGTGGAAGATATTTTTCCAAGATACGTCCTGCCTAAGGTAACAGGGTCTGATAATGCACAGGGGTTCATGGCCCAGGTAAGTCAGGGGTGAGCCAGGAACCTGGGGGTTAATTGGAAGTTATATTGTGCTTATAGACCCCAGAGTTGAGGACAGGACAGGGTGAAAGAATGAATAGAACCATTAAAGAGACCTTAACAAAATTCAGCTTAGCGACCAGCATAAAAGATTGGACTATGCTCCTGCCTTATGCAAATTTTCATGCAAGAAATACTCCCTCTGTTTCTTGAGTAACCTCACCCCCTGTGAAATTCTCTATGGGGCCCCTCCACCAGTAAGGGACCTAACCCCAACTCTAAGACCTAACGATCCCTTCCACACCCCCTTTCTTGACAGACTTAAAGCTCTTGAAAGAACTCAGTGATACCTATAAAAACAGCTTGCCACTGCCTACCAAACTGGGGATGAGGGGACTCCACATCAATATCAATTAAGAGACTTTATCTATGTAAGACACCATCAGGTGTCATCCCTGGAACCCCACTGGAAAGGACCATACCAGGTGCTACTTATAACACGTACAGTGGTAAAGGTAGACGGAATCACTTCCTGAATCCATGCCTCTCATCTCAACCCTGCGCCCTGTCCAGACTCTTTCTGCAAACTGTAAAAGACTAGTAACACTTTCAAATTGCGTATTCGCCATGTGGATAAGGCTATAGACTGACCCCTTGGCCACAAATAGTCCTAACCCTCATCAGCCCGTTCAGCAGCGATGGCTGATCACAAATCCTACTGGAAAAAAAGTATAATCTAACTTGCATACAGCCATCTTAGGGACCTGGTGGCCATTTCTCCACCCAGACATTTGTCAGTTGGCTATAGGTCTTTCCTATTGGGATATCCCTGATGAAGAGGATCCCACTAAAATACCATTAAATACCCTCCATACCATAGGTAATGGAAACAAACATTATTGATGTGGGGACACGCGAGCCAGATGCAGGTTGGCTAGCCTGGATTACTATGTTTGCCTGGCAGACTATCAAAGCCACAAACAGTCACGGCTGTGTGGGGGAAAAGCCGACTTTTTCTGTAAGTCATGGGGATGTGAGCATACAGGGGCTGCCTGATGGAACCCAAACTCCTCATCTAATTCAGTACAGAGCATTGGCCATACTACCAATTAGATAACCCAAACCGATGGCCCCCAGAGGGGTCTCTAGATCCTCAAATTCTGTGTGACCTTTTTTTTTTTAAAGAGAGAGTGAGAGAGAGAGACAGAGAGAATTTTTAATATTTATATTTTAGTTTTTGGCCGACACGACATCTTTGTATGTGATTCTAAAGATCGAACCCGGGCCACACGCATGCCAGGCGAGCGCGCTACCGGTTGAGCCACATCCCCAGCCCCGCATGACCTTTTAAACTTCTGAAAGTGCTCAAAAGTGTGAAAGGAGGTTTCCCTATGGGCAGGAATTTTCAATCCTTCGCTCACATCATGAACTATGCTTATACAATAGATCCTCACCTTCAGCCTTCTGCTCCAGAGTCTCTGCTGTCACTCCCACCTCAGCAACCAGATTTCTCCCCTCCAATTATTAGATCAAAAACCCAAACCTCCGCTGGTTTTCAGACCATTGCCCCCTTGCTGAGGTAGCAGGTACTGAGGTACCCCTCCACCCACTCACTCCTCTCTTCTCCTGTCAGTGCCTACACCGGGTCCCACCAGGTCCTCTTACCAGCTAACCCTAAGCTAAAACCACCTGAGGAGAGCCCTCAGACCCCTATACAAGATGTAATGAAAATGGCCTTTAATGTTGCTTGTCATCACTGAAAAGGGTTTACTAAGAATTTAAAGTCCCTCACATGCGTTTTGGGATACTCACTCTTGTCTTCCCCTCTGCTCTACCTCTTCTACTGCTCAAGTTTTTGTTGCTAGGAAAATCCCAAACCCCTTTCCCATTATTCTTTTACATCTCTCCTTCCTCATTCTCAGATCCTCGGAGCTGCTGTCAGCCCCACCTTTCCTGTCTTCCCCTTCTGTACCAGGCCCACAGAAAAGTCTTAATTGACTTTCTACAGAAGTCTTCACCATAGATGACTTTAGGACTTTCAGCAAAAGAGTCCCTATAAAAGAGTTCAATGTAGATAAACTTCCTCTTTTATTGTTGCCTTGTTCTACTTGGCCACTGGCTAAAAAAATCAGCACTCTTATGCTAGACACCCCCTTACTTGTTTTCCACAAAATATGTGAACAAGACCTCTGCCCGTGAGCTGGGGCTTTACTGAGATGGCTACATTTCTAAGATAAAGAAGTTACCAACTGGGCTCCGTGGTAACACCTGGCAGGGGGCAAAAATAAGAAAGGTAAGAAAAAGCTCTCCCCCTTCAAAGTGTCCTTGAAAAGTTAACTTGCCCAGAACAGAGGAAAAAACAGAAACAAAAACTGGTTTTTTGAACATCTGCAGACTGTGAACTTCTGAGCCCCTTCCATGTTGGGTACAAAATTCTGAAATTACCTAAACATGAGTTTCAGGGGATTAATTGATTACAACAGAAGCAATGCCCTCTAAATCTGCTTGCAACCAAATAGGACGGTTTCCCTGTCTTCGGTGCTATCTTAGGAGCCTTACCTACAACAGCCTAATTCTATATAATTAAACATTGTTTATGTTTTAAAGAAATGGACAACAGATGTGATTAATTGTGTAATGGTGCAGATGTTTCCCAGAGTGCTCTAACATGATGCAGATTCATTTGAAGATCAAATAGGGGGGCATACAACCCGTTTCCACTGGGAACATATATCCCTCACTTTAGCCATCCTATTAGCAATAGGAGTTGCTGCAGGGTTGGGCACAGGAACCACTGCACTGGTCCATGGGACACAACAAATGACCCAATTTGAAGCAGCAATAGACCAAAACAAAGATATTAGATACCTCCATCAGAGCTTTGCATGAATCTTTAACCTCTCTCTCTGAAGTTGTTTTACAGAACAGGCGAGTGACACAAAACACACACACACAGAAAAAAATAGCAATATATATGTCAATAAAAATTCATCATAAAATATATATTATCCACAGATCCAAAAATATTCATTTTACTGAACATGGATTTATGCATAATGTTGTTCAACTAGGAAGCTCACCCATAGGTTGAATATTCAGTTCCAACACGGTTTAGTAGGAGTGATCTCTTCTCACAATTTGTACCTGCCAAGTCATCCACCTCACAAGAATGTATTTGTGGTACCACGTAGGATTCTTTATATGCATATAAAAATACATGTGCTGAATAGGCTACAGAGAAAGGGAGACAGGAATTCACATATTTGTTTACTTTAAATAAACATGGAGAACTATTTCAATAAAAAATTGACTAGATTTAACTCCTACTCTGTATCATGCATAGGCAAGTCCAAATATACACCGTGCCTCCTCTGAACTGCTTGTATTTCTATTCTGTTTGGGTTATATTTCTCCATCCTATTAGGATTAGTAGTCAGAGTCTGGTCGGGTATGTATCAGTGTCAGGGATTCAGTATTTCGAATGGAAAATAGGAAATTGAATCCAATGTGTATGCAAATATATGCTACACAAAAATCTTCCCACTCTCATCCAGAACAATCCTTTAATATTACCTTCGCCTCAAGTGAGACACAATTAGAGGAGAAGAGTTAGAAAATCTGTGAATACCTATCTGGAATGGAAAATGCTCCAGATTTCACATCTTTGATGGAGGTAGAGGATTTTCTAAAAGTAGAGACACGGGGTAAACACTCCACAAACATGGAGCTCTGCTGACCTAAAGACTTTTTGAGAATCTGCCTCTGAGGTCGGGCACTTGAAATATAGGTTGTTGTCAGGAGCTTTAGCTTCTTTTGTAGTGAGACCATCAAAGCTGGGTCTCCATCTCTTTGACCTGAAGAACCTGGTTTCTTATTTTCCAATGAACATGAGGCAGCAGGCCTGAATCATCTCTTTGTAGGTAAACTGTGACCACTGGTGACTTAGTGTCTCTCTGAGTGAACTGTGAAGCCATTTGGTCCTCCTCCACTTTTTGTGGTGTTGTTCCTGCTGCACTGGGAGTTTGATATTCGCTTCATGAAATACAAAGATTCCAACTGGGACACAGTGCTGGAGGGAGTTCTGTCACGTGTGGTGGGTCAGGGTCTGCAAGAGAATGCACCAACCAGGCTTCTATCCCTCATAGCTTGCCCCATTGCCCCCTTGTCCATATCAACCTGATTCTGAACATTGCCCTGAAACCTCTCCATATAACAAGATGACATTACATATAAGGATCTGCTGGCTGCACCATGTCAGTCACAAGCCATTTGGAATCCAATGGTAGATCCTCATGGCCCTACCACGGATATTTTAACACACACCTGCCCACCACTGTTCTAGGCCCACTACTCAGCAGACTCCAAAGTACTGGCATCTCTGTTCTACACCATTTTCATGAAACCCAGTCAATCAGGCACTGTCTTGTATACTCATGATCAGCAACAGGACATTCAAAGGTTCTCCAGTACCACCTGGTCATGGGAATTTCAATAATTACATGGTGTTCTTCTAGTCATTTTTTAAGGATGAAGTTGTAGGCACTGTGGGTTTCACTTCATTCAAGAACCATTAAATGTTGAGGAAGCTCATTTCAATGAAAGTTCTGGAGAACTCTCACAGGCAAGGCTTACCAAAGAGAGGCCAAAAGATCACATGAAGCCAGGCCAATTGAGGTCTACAATGTTAGGTCTATGTGTGTTTTGACTCTCAACTATGGCTGCCAAGTCTTTCACAATAAAATCATATGATATATTGGCTGATATTCCCAGTGCTCTGTGGAAAGCCACCCTGAGCCCATGTCTCAGTTTCCAAGGGCGACTCTCATGCGTGGCCTCCTGAAGTCCCATCACAATTCATGGAAATACTTCTCTGAGGTCAGTTCCACAACACAGTCACTAAGGGGAATCACACCAGAGTTCAAGCCCAGGTGGACCCAGACCTTTCTTCCAACCGCCACACAAATGACCACAATTAAAACCAAAACTCTCCCACATGGCCCTTATCTTCTTCCATATAGCCACTCTGGTAACCTCTGGCTGGAGGATTCCATGAGGTCTCAGCCAAAGAGAGTGTCCAAAATAGGCTCCCTTTCCCCTATTTTGCCTAAAGTCAGAGTGGCCTGGACACCCTTTCCATGAACCAGGAGTGATCAATTAAGCCTCCCATTAATACTGCTCTGTTTCTCCAATTTGAGGCCTACTGACTTTCAGGTATAGATTCTTTATGTGATTTGAAGTCATTCGAAAACCCAAGCACCTCTGCAGGGATTTGAAGAACTCGTTTGACCCAAAGAATACCTATTCTTACTTGATGGAGGTCAGGAACCTAACAGAGGAAGGCGAGAGACTTCATCCACAATGACTGATCTTTTGGCAATTATGGTTTTGGATGCAGACATGGGATCATTCTTTAGATCCATCAGGTGCTGAGAATCAAAGTCACAGCCACATACAAGGCCAAGAGGCTAAATCAGACACATATCTTTCCAAAGCAATTAAGCAAAGAGCCACAGGTGATGCCCATTCATTTCCATTTGAAAACTGTATTCTTCAGGCTTCACAAAGGGGTGGCCTGAATCAAAGTCCTTCCTGACATTCTGGGCAACAGAACAATAGGTAAGCAAAAGGCCCAAAGCAGGGTATATCCACTGAGACTTTCCTGGTCACACTGATATCTGAGTTTTTTGAGATGCTGGCCATTCCCTTCAGCTATCCTGTACATGGCCATGTCAAAGACCTTGGAGGTGGTACATATCTTGGACACAAAACCATGAGCCAATTCTGGAGAGTGGCCAGAATTCAGGAAGAAAACAGCGACTTAGGAAGGTAGTAGGTATTGCCCATCCATAAGGCAAGCTGCACTCCATTCATAAATTGGGCAGGATGAATACTGGGAAGCTTTCTACTAGACAGGACACATCCATTATTGCATTCTCTTTTCTCATGTCTACAACAGTGGACACAGTGGGATACACAGACATAGAAACACTCATCTTGTCAAACGACTTACTAGAAACAGTTCACTTCAAACCAAACAACCACCTTTCCTACCTATTATCAGAACATGAGACAAAACCACAAACCCACACTCACAAAGGCACCTCCTTCCTTCAAGTATGTGTGTGTCTCTCCAGAGTTTACTCTGAGTGGTGGGCCATACTATGTTCCCCCGAAATGGCCTGTCCTTTCTCAGATCTGGTTTCCTTGGCCAACTCTGTGAAGTTGTCAGGAAAAAGTGATGAGCCACTACCTACTTTCTCAGGAAAAGTCCCTCTTCAGAGCTCTCCTGGCATTTGGCCATACTCAACTCAGTTGGTACCGAGAAAGACTGACTCTGTCCTTGGAAAATCCAAACAACTGAGCCCACTGGGACTGGGACTGGGATTGCCTCTCGGTGTCTGGCTTCTTGGATAGCATTTTCAGAGAGTTCCATCACCAAGTAAATGAGGTATGTCACATTCTTTGGAACTGAATGAGGCCACTGCCTTGGCAACCCCTTTGTCCTAACAGTTGCTTCCAAGGGTCCCATGAGATGGAAGCTGCCCCTACTTCCTGTGACACTTTCACAAGTTAGAATGGTATATCATCCATCGGCACCCGGGAACAGTTCTCCACACAGGCCTGGTTTGGTCCATCTTCTCTACAATTAGGAGAGAGAGGCTGATTAAGACTCATCCCTTCATCCTGACCAGGTTGTTTGCCATGGAAGATGACTTTTGCTCTCTCAGGTCCTTCATACCTCCCTACAACTTCTCCAGGTATCATTTCTGCATTCACCTTTGAGGTTTTCAGCAGGTGGAAGGTCCCCTACTTTCCTGTATTTTAAGAACAACTCTGTCCCTGCTCTTCTGTAAATTGAGATTGAGGGAACAGTGTATGTTTAGGATTAATAACAGGTTCGATTTGCGTTAGGAATCATTCTGTGTGATGAATAATGGTATTGGGAACCTGCGATATTTACAAAAACATAGAGGTGAAATATAAGTATGGAAACAGAAATCTAGGTATGATTTTAAGCCCAGAATGGCATTGAGCCCTTGGTTGGGATACTTAGCTTTGAATTATGTTCTGTAACCATGTCTCAGATAATTCGATATACAATGTCACAGGACCTTGTCCCTGGGTAGATTGAATGTAGAAGAGAACATCTAGTCAAAAAGCGATAGTAGGTAGGATTAGGAAGATAGTCGGTAGGTTTAGGAAGAAGAGTGAGTATAGGATTTGGACCAAAAGTTCTTTAGCAATAGGGTTTCGGTTAGAGAGTGAATGAAAATGTCAGCATATGTGAAGAGTCAGTCACAATGATGAACTGGGGAAAATATGTAGGAAATCAGGCATCAATAGAGACAATATGAAATCAGGCAAAGTATAAAGTGAGTGATAGGATTAGACATTTTCAAGAGGGTTGAGTTTGAATATATAAGCATTGGAAGAAACAAATATGATGTCACCAATAGGATTGACATTTGAGAGCATTAGGCAACCTGGACATGGATTTTTTTAGTTATCCATGTTCACTTGTCTTTTACGCTTTGGTACAATCATAAGTGTGACCATTACATTTTTTGTTCAGAATTTTACTGTGATAAAATGTATATGTGGATCAGGTGACATGAGTATTTCTTCCACCATTTCTGGGAGCAATATTTTGAAGACATATACAGTAGTGTTAGGGGTACAAAGAGGTGTACCCTGTGTCTATGAATATTGAGATAATGCATGAGTAGACCATCCTGTGAATAAATAATATAACTGGTTCCACTTTAAATAATGGAATTGACATCTGAAACTATACAGGAAATCTTATGTTGATATACAATCATTTATTCCAACCAGTTATACATCTAATGGAAATATTAGGATTATGGTTTATCATGAAGGGTGTTTGAGTTTTGCTTCATAAGTGATTATAAAAAATGAAAATATTGTGATTGGAAAAAAGTCTTATGAAAAGACCATTCAAGAAACATGGAGGAATACATGTGTTCTGAAGCAGGAAGTGATTGATCATGAAAAAAATGCCTATATGTTTTCTAACTTTTGGATGAATTATATATCCTATGATGTGCATAAACTGAAGAAATATTAATGTACCAGTGTTGAATAAAAATGAACCGCAAAATACACATCATGTCCCCTAAGAATCTACTTGCATTGATGTTAACTGGGACAGTAACTGTAGAAATATTAGAGTTTGTATGTGCCATTCACTGAAGTTAGTTTCAGTACTAGGAAACAAATATGTATTTCAGGTGGATGATTATTTCTGAGAATGATCTTGTGGAAAGTTTGTTATAAATCCACATATATGATTATGAATGAATTTAGCGAGTGTATAATAAGACACATATATTTCATATATACACACTCACACGCACAGACATTAAAAAGTAACAATATAGGAGATCCAACATGGCGGCGGGCATGGAGAAATCAAGTCTCTGACCTCTTATGCGCGGGCATAGGGAGTCGTAAACTGTCTAAATGCTATTTTCTCAGAATCACTAGGCAATGCTGACCTGACGTCGATCTGGGGCGAACAGTCTGGGACCTTCAGAACACACACAGAGCCCGGATCAGCTGCATACAAGCTCAGATTTGCCTGCTTCTCGTGACTCAGAACTAACGTTCCCGCTGAAATAACTGGTCGGCCCTTCTGAATTTACAGAGTTAAAAGCAAACTGAGCCTTCATAGGCAGTGGCCACTGGATTGAAATGGGGCTTGGGAGAGACAGTTAGGACCAACCGTTGCGTTGGTCACCTGGCAAAAGGAATGAATGGTCACCATTTGCATGGGATAACACCATGGCAGAGAACTGACGTCATGGGCAGAGGAGATAACTTTATTGAAATCAGCACGACAGGTGTGTAATCCCCTATCCATCTCTCTCCACACAGCTGGGAAACCTTAAGGGCCCCTCACAGCTCTCCCTTAAGGGACCCTCCCAGCTCTCCCATGAGCAAGATAGCCAGACCAAGGGAATCAGGTGTGGCGCGGGACTCGCGGCGTGGAATTCCCAGCTACCGCTCCCACCAGTGCTGACAACCAGCACCAGATAATGGGGGCATGGCTACCAGAGGGTCAGCAAATTTGCTGGGGGCTGTCAGCCCAAAGCTCTACAAACTTAGGGTCTGAGGAGGGCAAACAGGGAGAGTGTGCCAGGCGTTCATGAAAACAGGGCTACCAGGAGCAGAGACCTGACATGTAGCCAGTATTTTGGTGAGTGTCACAGTTGAGTGGAGCCTGGCTTGAGGAAACACAAGAGAAGGCCCTAGGTACTCAGGATTAGAGACCCACCCAATCTGGAAGGAAGAGCTGCTGCACAGTGATTGGTTCCCACCTATTGAGAGGAGACGCTTGGCCCAGTGAGTACAGCTCCACCTACTGAAAGAAAAGTTAATTGAAGTCTATGACTTCATGTATTTTTATTATTTTTTTATTTTTAATTTTTTTTCTTTTTCTTTCATTTTCATTTTTTTGTTGTTGTTCTTCAACTTATTTTAATGTTTTTATTGTTTTTTAATTTTATTTTTATTATTATTTTAAATTTTAATTTTCATTTTTTAAATTATCATTATTATTTTAAAAAATTATTTTTTCTTTATTTTCTATTTTTTTCTTTTGTCTTTTTATTTCTTTTCAATTTTCTTATTCCCTCTTCCTTGAATTCTACCTACCTATTCTCATTCTCTTTAGTGACTTCTTCCCATCCCTTCTGATATCTTTCCTCCCAAGCTTCAAATAAATTTATAAGAGTAAGCAGTATCTCAGCACTCAAACAGAACAAGAAGTAACATGAGCAGCATTAAAAGGCAAGAAAGAAAAGGAGTACAAACAATGAAGGACAACCTAAATTTTCAGGAGGACCTAGAATCATCAGAAAAATGGTCATATAAAGAACTCAAGGAATACCTTAGAGAGATGGAATGGAACCTTAAAGAGGATACGAGACAGCAAATCCATACAGTGAAAGAACACATTGAAAATGAATTACATAAACAGATAAAAGAAGAAGTTAAGCATCTTTATCAGGGATAGAGATTATAAAAAAATCAAACAATAATTCCAGAAATGAAGGAAACGATAAACCAAATTAAAAACTCAATTGAGAGTATCACTAACAGAGTGTAGCAAGTAGAATACAGAATGTCACATAATGAAGACAAAATATATCATCTTGAAAAGAGTCTAGCCAACACAGAAAGGCTGGTAAAAAATCACGAGAAAAACATCCAAGAGATATGGGATAACATAAAAAAAAACAACTGATGAGTCATCTGGATAGAGGAAGGTACAGAGATTCAAACCATGGGAATGAGTAACCTGTTGAATGAAATAATTACAGAAAATTTTCCAGAAATAAAAAAGGAAACGGATATACAAATTGTAGATGCTTACAGGACACAGAGCACAAAAAATTACAGTAGACCAAAGCCAAGACACATTGTTATGAAGATATCCAATATACAGAACAAAGAGAAAATATTAAAAGCTTAAAGAGAAAAGTTGCAGATTACATTCAGGGGTAAACCAAAAATGTTAACAACGGATTTTTCATCACAGACACTGAAAGTGAGAAGATCCTGGAACAATGTATTTCAAACACTGAAAGACAATGGATGCCAACCAAGAATTCTGTATCCAGCATAATTAAGCTTCAGGTACGACAACAAAATAAAAATCTTTCATGATAAACAAAAGCTAAAAAAATTTTCAGTCAGAAAACCAGCATTGCAAAGTGTATTGAGCAAAACACTACATGAGGAAAAAATAAAAAAACAACAACCAAAACCATCAGTGGGAAGTGCCTCAGTAATGACAGAGGGCGCGGGAAAAGCTAATCATGGAGAAACAAACTAAATAAAAAAAAAAAAAAAAAGATAAATACTCAAACATGGCTGGCAGTACAAACCATATATCAATAGTAACTCTAAACACTAATGGCTTAAACTCTCCAATATACAACATAGGCTTGTAGCTTGGATTCAAAAAACAAATCCAACAGTATGTTGCCTCCAGCAGACACATCTGAATGGAAAAGACATACAAAGGCTGAAGGTGAAAGGTTGGGAAAAAATATACCATGCACACGGTTCTCATAAGCAAGCAGGGTTGGCCATCCTCATATCGAATAAAATCGACTTCAAGACTAATTTAATCAAAAGGGATAAGGAAGGACATTATATACTGTTAAAAGGAACCATTCACAAACAAGACATAAAAATTATCAATATTTACGCACCCTTTAATGGTGCTGCGACGTTCATAAAAAAAATTCTCCTCAAGTTCAAGAATCAAATAGACCACAACACAATAATTATGGGTGACTTCAACACACCTCTCTCATAATTGGACAGATCCTCCAAACAAAAGTTGAATAAAGAAACTATAGAACTCAATATCACAATCAATAACCTAGACTTAACTGACATATATAGAATATATCAACCATCATCAAGTGGATATACTTTTTTCTCAGCAGCACATGGATCCTTCTCAAAAATAGACTATATATTATGCCATAGGGCAACCCTCAGTAAATATAAAGAGGTGGACTTAATACCATGAATTTTATCTGATCATAATGGAATGAAACTGTAAATCAATGAAAAAGAAGCAAGGAAAAATCCTACATCACATGGAAAATGAACAATATGTTACTGAATGATCAATGGGTTACAGAAGACATAAATGAGGAAATCAAAAAATTCTTAGAGATAAATGAAAATACAGACACAACATATCGAAATCTATGGGACACAATGAAAGCAGTTTTAACAGGGAAATTCATCACATGGACGTCATTCCTCAAAAAAAGGAAAGAACAACAAATAGATGAGCTAACACTTCATTTCAAAGCCCTAGAAAAGGAAGAGCAAAACAACAGCAAATGTAGCAGAAGGCAAGAAATAATTAAAATCAGAGCGGAAAACAACAAAATTGAAACAAAAGAAATTATTGAAAAAATTAACAAAAGTAAAGCTTGGTTCTTCGAAAAATAAATAAGATCGATAGACCCTTAGCATCCCTTTATGTTCAAAACATTAGAAAAACTAGGGATAACAGGAACTTACCTCGACATTGTCATCATTCTGAATGGAGAAAAATTGAAGCATTCCCTCTAATATCTGGAACAAGACAGGGATGTCCTCTACGACCACTTCTATTCAATATAGTTCTCAAAACACTGGCCAGAGCAATTAGACAGATGAAAGAAATTAAAGGCATAAAAATAGGAAAAGAATAACTTAAATTATCACTATTTGCAGCTGACATGATTCTATATATAGAAGACCCAAAGGGGTCTACAAGAAAACTACTAGAACTAATAAATGATTTCAGCAATGTGGCAGGATATAAAATCAACATGCATAAATCAAAGGCATTTCTGTATATCAGCGACAAAACTTCTGAAACAGAAATGAGAAAAAAAAACACTCCATTCACAATATCCTCAAAAAATAAAAATAAAATCTTTGGGAATCAACCTAACAAAAGAGGTGAAAGATTTATACAATGCTTACTACAGAACCCTATAAAGAGAAGTAGAATAAGATCTTAGAAGATGGAAAAATATACACTGTTCATGGATAGGGAGAACTAACATCATCAAAATGGTGATATTACCAAAAGCTCTCTATAGGTTTAACGCAATGCCAATCAAAATCCCAACGGCATTTCTTGTAGAAATAGAGAAAGCAATCATGAAATTCATATGGAAAAATAAAAGACCCAGAAAAGCAAAAGCAATTCAAAGCAGGAAGTGTGAATAAGGCGGTATAGCGATACCAGATTTCAAACTAAATTTCAGAGCAATAGTAGCAAAGACAGCATGGTACGGGTACCAAAACAGGCAGGTGGACCAATGGTACAGAATGTAGGACACAGAGATTAATCCACAATGCTACAACAATCTTATATTTGATAAAGGAGTTAAAAGCATGCAATGGAGGAAGGATAGCATCTTCGACAAATGGTGCTGGGAAAACTGGAAATCCATATGTAACAAAATGAAACTGAATCCCTTTCTCTCGCATGCACAAAAGTTAACTCAAAATGGATCAAGGACCTTGATATCAAATCAGAGACATGGCATCTGATAGAAGAAAAAGTTGGCTACGATCTACATACTGTGGGGTCGGGCTCCAAATTCCTCAATAGGACACCCATAGCACAAGAGTTAATAACTTGTATCAACACATAGGACTTACTCAAAGTAAAAATTTTTTTCTCAGCATAGAAACAATAAGAGAGGTAAATAGGGAGCCTACATCCTGGGAACAAATCTTTCTCCTCACACTTCAAATAGAGCCCTAATATCCAGAGTATACAAAGAACTCAAAAAATTAAACAATAAGATAACAAATAACCCAATCAACAAATGGGCCAAGGACCTCAACAGACACTTCTCAGAGGAGGACATATAATCAATCAACAAATACATGAAAAAATGCTCACCATCTCCAGCAGTCAGAGAAAGGTGAATCAAAACCACCCTAAGATACCATCTCACTCCAGGAAGATTGGCAGCAATTATGAAGTCAAACAACAAGTGCTGGCGAGGATGTGGGGAAACAGATACACTTATACATTGCTGGAGGGACTGCAAATTGATGCAGCCAATTTGGAAAGCAGTATGGTGATTCCTTGGAAAGCGGGGAATGGAACCACCATTTAACCCAGCTATTCCCTTTCTCGGTCAATTCCCTAAAGACCTAAAAATAGCGTGCTACAGGGACACTGCTACATCAATGTTCATAGCAGCACAATTCACAATAGCAAGACGGTGGAACCAACCTAGATGCACTTCAATAGATGAATGGATAAAAAAAATGTGGCATTTATACACAATGGAGTATTACTCTGCATTAAAAAATGACAAAATCATGGAATTTGCAAGGAAATGGATGGCACTAGAGCAGATTATGCTAAGTTAAACTAGCCAATCCCAAAAAAACAAATGCCAAATGTCTTCTTTGATATAAAGAGAGTAACTAAGAACAGAGAAGGGATGAAGAGGATGAGAAGACGATTAACATTAAAACAAGGATGAGAGGTGGGAAGGAAAGGGAGAGAGAAGAGAAATTGCATGGAAATGGAAGGAGACCCTCAGGGTTATACAAAATCACATACAAGAGGAAGTGAGAAGAAAGGGAAAAATAATACAAGGGAGAGAAATTTATTACAGTAGAGAGGGTAGAGAGAGAAGAGGAGAGGAGAGGGGAGAGGAGGGGGATAGTAGAGGATAGGAAAGGCAGCAGAATACAACAGACACTAGTATGGCAATATGTGAATCAATGGATGTGTAAGTGATGTGATTCTGCAATCTGTATATGGGGTAAAAATGGGAGTTCATAACGCACTTGAATCAAAGTGAGAAATATGATATATCAAGAACTATGTAATGTTTTGAAAAAGCATAAATAAAAATTTTAAAAAAGGAAACTAACTTTGGTGAATGATGCACGTGAATCCTAATATTTCTACAGTAACTGATCCAGTTTAATATCAATGCAAGTAGATTCCTTTGGTACATGATGTGTATTTTGACGTTTATTTTTATTCAACACTGGTACATTACAATTTCATCAGTTTATGCACATTAAAGGATATATATTTCATCCACAATTTAGCAAATTTATAGGCATTTGTTTCATTTTCAATCACTTCCTGCTTCAGAACTCATGTCTTCCTCCATATTTCTTGACTGGTAATTTTACGAGACTTCTTTCCAAACACATTATTTTCAATTTCCATAATCATTTTGAAGCAAAACTCACACACACTTCATGATAAACAATAACCCTAAGATGACAATTAGATATATAACTGGTTGGAATGAATGATTGTATGTCAATATATGATTTCTTATATATATTCAGATATCAATTCAATCCATTATTTAAAGTGGAACCAGTTATATTATTTATTCAGAGTATGTTCTATTCATGCATTATCTCTATATTCATAGACACAGGGTACACCACTTTGTACCCCCAATACTAATTTATATGTCTTCAAATATTGCTCACAGAAATGGTGAAAGAAATTCTCATGTCACATGATCTACATATATATTTTATCACAATAATTTTCTGGGCACAAAATGCAAAGGTCACACTTATGATTGTACCAAATCCTAAATGAAAATTGAACATGGATTACTAAAAACATCCATGTCCAGGTAGCCTAATGCTTTCAAATGTCATTTCTATTGGTGACTACATATTTGTTTCTTCCTAAGATTATGTATTCAATAACAATCCTGTTGAAAATGTCTAAACCTATCACTCACTTTATAATTGCCTGATTTTGTAATGTCTCTATTGATATTCTCTTTTCTATATTTTCCCCAGTTCATCATTGTGACTGACTCTTCGCATATGCTGACATTTACATTCACTCTATAAATGAAACCCTATTGCTAAAGAACATTTGATCCAAATTTTATACTCACTCTTTTTCCTAAACTTACGACTGTCTTCCTAATCCTACCGACTATCTCAATTTGAGTGGATGTTCTCTTCTACAATCAATCATCCAAGGTACAAGGTCCTATGCCTTTGATTATCAATTTATCTGAGACAAACGTGCAGAACACAATTAAAAGCTAAGAATCCCAATCAAGGGCCTAATGCCCTTCTGGGCTACAAATCTTACTTAGATTTCTGTTTTCATACTTATATTTCACTTCTAAAGTCTTATAAATATCGCAGGTTCCCAATACCATTATTCATCAAGCAGAATGATTCCTAACCCAAATCGAACATGTTTCTAACCCTAACCATACACTGTTCCCTCAATCTAACTTTACAGAAGAGCATGGACAGAGTTCGTCTTGCATTTCATCAATGTATGGGATCTTCCACCTTCTGAGAACCTCAAAGGTCCTTGCAGATTTGATCCTTGGAGACGATATAGGCAGCTATGAAGGACCTGAGAGACCAAAAGTCATCTTCTATGGCAAACAACCTGGTCAGGATGAAGGGGTGTGTCTGAGTAAGCCTCTCTCTTCGTAATGTCGAGAAGATGGACCAAACCAGGCGTATGTGGAGAGCTGTTCCCGCAAACTGGTGCAGCCAATTTGGAAAGCAGTATGGAGATTCTTGGGAAAGCTGGGAATGGAACCACAATTTGACCCAGCTATTGCCCTTTTCGGACTATTCCCTGAAGACCTTAAAAGAGTAAACCTCAGAGAAACTGCTGTTGTTCATAGCAGTACAATTCACAATTGCTACACTGTGTACCCAACCCCGATGCCCTCTAAGGATGAATGGATAACAAAAATGTGGCATTTATACACCATGGAGTATTATGCAGCACTAAAATATGACAAAATCATGGAATTTTCAGGGAAATGGATGGTACTAGAGCAGATAATGCTTAGTGAAGCTAGCCAATCCCTAAAAAACAAATACCAAATGTCTTCTTGGATATAATGAGAGCAACTAAGAACAGAACAGGGAGGAAGAGCAGGAAGAAAAGATTAACATTAAACAGAGACATGAGGTGGGAAGGAAACGAAGAGAAAAGGGAAATTGCATGATAATGGAGGGAGACCCTCATTGTTACACAAAATTACATATAAGAGGTTGTGAGCGGAATGGGAAAATAAACAAGGAGAGAAAAGAATTACAGTATATGGGGTAGAGAGAGAAGATGGGAGGGGAAGGGAGGGGGGATAGTAGAGTATATGAAAGGTAGCAGAATTCAACAGTAACTAATAGGGCATTATGTAAAAATGTGATTGTGTAACCAATGTGATTCTGCAATCTATAATTGGGGTAAAAATGTGAGTTCATAACCCACTTGAATCCAATGTATGAAATATGCTATGTCAAGAGCTATGTAATGTTTTGAGCAACCAAAAAACCGAAAAAGAAAGTAGCAATATATATTCCAATCGAAATTCATCATGAAATATATAAAATCCACAGATGCAAAAATATTCATTTTACTGAACATGGATTCATGTATAATGTTATTCAACTAGGAAGCTCACCCATAGGTTGAATTTTCAGTTCCAACAGCGTTTAGGAGGAGTGATCTCTTCTCACAATTTTTATCTGCCAATTCAGCTACCTCACAAGTATGTACGTGTGATACCCAGTAGGACTCTATATGTGCATATAAAAATACATGTGCTGAATAGGCTACAGAGAAAGAGAGACAGGATTCCCATATATGTTAACTTTAAAAACACATGTTTAATTATTTCAACAAAAAATTGACTAGATTTATAACTCCTATACTATATAATGCAAAAGGCAATTCCAACTACACACCATGCCTCCTCTCAACGGCTTGTATTTCTATTCTGTTTGGGTTATTTTTTACCATCATATTAGGATTATTAGTAAGAGTCTGGTATGGTATGGGTTAGTGTCAGGAATTCAGTATTTCAATTGGAAAATTGGAAAATGAATTCAATGTGTATGTAAATAGGTGCTACACAAAAATCTTCCCACTCACATCCAGAACAATGCCTTGACATTACCTTCGCCCCAAGTTAGACACAATTAGAGTAGAAAAGTGTGAAAATCTGTGAATACATATCTGGAATGGAAAATGCTCGGGAGTTCACATACTTGGAGGTGGTAGAGGAGTTTCCAAAAGTAAGGGACAGTGTAAACACTCCACAAACATGGAGCTCTGAGAGCCTAAAAACTATTTGAAAAACTGCCTCTGAGTTTGGGCACTTGAAATATATGTTGTTGTCAGGAGATTTGGCTTCCTTTGTAGTGAGACCATCAAAGCTGGGTCTGCATCTATGTGACCTGAAGGACATGGTTTCTTATTTTCCAATGAACATGAGGCAGCAGTGCTAAATCCTCTCTTTGTAGTTAAACTGTGGTCACTGTGGGCTAAGTGTCTCCCTGTGTGGACTGTTAAGCCATTTGGTCATCCTCCACTTTTTGTGGTATTTTTGCTGCTGCACTGGGAGTTTGGTATTTGCTTCACAAAATGCAAGGAGCTAACTGGGACACAGTGCTGGAGGGAGTTCTGTCACATGCGGTGGATGAGGGTCTGCAGGAGAATACACCAACAAGGCTTCTTTCCCACATAAATTGCACCAATAACCATAGCAACCTGATTCTTAACATTTCCCAGAAAGCTTTCCATATAACAAGATGCCTTTACATATAAGGGTCTGCGGGCTGCACCATGTCAGTCACAAGCCATTTGGAAGCCAATGGCAGATCCACATGGCCCCACCATGATGTTTTATCACACACCTGACCACCCCTGCTCTAGGCCCACTACTCGGCATGCCCCAAATTACTGGCATCTCTGTTCTACACCATTTTCATGAAACCCAGTCAAACAAGGCAATGTCAGGTATACTCATGATCAGCAACAGGAAATCCAAAGTTTCTCCAGTGCCACCTGGTCATGGGAATTTCCAAAATTTGATGGTATTTATCTAGCCATTTTTCAAGGATGAAGTTGGAGGCACTGTGGGTTTCAGTTCATTCAGGAACCATTAAGTTTTGAGAAAGCTCATTTCAATGAAAGCTCTGGAGAACTCCCACAGGCAAGGCTTCCCAAAGAGTGACCAAAATGCCACATGAAGCCAGGCCAATTGAGATCTACAATGTGAGGTCCATGTGTGTTTTAACTCTCAACTATGGCTGCCAAGTCTTTCAAAATAAAATCATGTGATATGCTAGCTGAGATTCCCAGTGGTCTGTGGAAAGTCACCCTGGGCCTAGATCTCAGTTTCCAAGGGCGACTCTCATGAATGACCTTTTAAAATCCCAACACATTTCATGGAAATACTTCTCTGAGTTTAGTTCCAGAACTCAGTCTCTAAGGAGAATCACACCAGAGTTTGTTCCCAGGTGAACCCAGTCATCCATTCCAACCGCCACAAAATAACCACAATTAAATCGAAAACACTCCCACATGGCCGTCATCTTCTTCCATATAGACACTCATCATTATGTCTTGCTGAAGGTTACTATGAGGGTCACAGCCCAAGAAAGTGTCCAAAATAAGCTCAATTGCCCCTCATTTGCTTAAAATCACGGTGGTCTGGGCACTTTTCCTGTGAATTAGGAGTGATGAAATATTCCTGCTGTTAAAGTGTTCCACTTCTCCAATTTGAGTCCTACGTGCTGTCAGGTATATATTCTTTTTTCTGATTTGGAGTCATGAGAAAACCGAAGCACCTATGGGCTAGCCTCTTCAGGGATTTGAAGAACTCATTTGACCCAAATGATTCCTATTCTCACTTGATGAAGGTCAGGAACCTAACACAAGAAGGCAAAAAAATTCATCCACAATGACTTCTCTTTTGGCCATTCTTGTTTTGGAAAAACATGGGATCTTTCTTTAGATTCATCAGGTGCTGAGAATCTAAGCCACAACCTCACACAAGGACAAGAGGCTGATTCAGACACATCCTATTCCAAAGCAATTAAGCAAAGAGCCACAGGTAATGCTCATTCTTTTCCATATGAAAACAGTTTTCATCAGGCTTCACAAATGTGTGGCCTGAGGCAATGACCTTCCTGAAATTTAGGTTAATAGAAACCTAAGTAAGCAAATGGCCCAAAGCAGGGTTTCTCCACTGAGAATTTACTGGTCACACTGATATCTGAGTTTTCTGAGATGCTCCCATTCCTTCAGCTATCCAGTACATGGCCATGTCACAGAGCCTTCTGGTGATACATGAGCCTATTCTGGAGAGTGGCCGGAATTCATGAAGAAAACAGGAACTTAGGGAGATAGTAGGTTTTGCCCATCCATAAGGCAAGCTGCAGTCCATTCATCAAATGGGCAAGATGAATGCTGGGAAGGTTTCTACTAGAGACAACACATCCATTAATGCATTCTCTTTTCTAATGTCTGCAACCACGGATACAGTGGGATACACAGATATAGAAACACTCACCATGTCAAAAGACTTTCTAGAAACAGTCCACTCCAAACCAAACAAACCGCCTTTCCTACCTATTCTCAGAACATGAGAAAACACCACAAACTCACACCCACAACAGCAAAGGCACCACCTTCCCCCAAGTAGGTCTGTGACGATCCGGAGTGTCTTCTGACTGGTGGACCATATAATGTTCCCCCGAAATGGCCTGTCCTGTCTCAGATTTGGTCTCCTTGGCCAACTCTGTGAAGTTGTCAGGTGCCAGCGGTGAGCCACTACCTGCTTTCTCAGGATAGGCCTCTCTTCAGAGCTCTGCTGGCATTTGTCCATCCTCACATCAGTAGGTACCAAGAAAGACTGACTCTGTCCTTGGGAAAAGCAAACAAGTTAGCCCACTGGCACTTGGACTGGGACTGGCTCTGGGTGCTTGGCTTCCTGGATCCCAAGTTCAGAGAATTCTATCACCAAGGAAGTGAGGTAAGGTCACTTTATTCAGGAACTGAATGAGGTCACTGCTTTGGTAACCACTTTGTCCTAACAGTTGCATCCAAGGTTCCCATGAGATGGCGGCTGCCCCTACATACTGTAACATATTCAGAAGTTACAATTGTATATCAACCATAGGAATTTGGGAACTGCTATGCACACAGGCCTGGTTTGGTCTATCTTCTCTACAATAAAAAGAGAGAGGCTGATTCAGACACATCAATTCATCCTGAAAAGGTTGTTTGCCATGGAAGATGACTATTGCTCCCTCAGGTCCTACACAGCTGCCTATATCTCCAAGGATCATTTCTCCATGGATCTTTGAGGTTCTCATCAGGTGGAAGGTCACCTATATTCCTATATTGTAAGACCAACTCTCTCCCAGCTTTTCGGTATGTTATATTAAGGGTAGAGTTTATGGTTATGTGTAATAACAGCTTTGATTTGGGTTAGGAATTATTCTGCGGAATGAATAATGTTATTGGCAACCTGCGGTATTTACAAGAGTATATAGGTGACATCTAAGTATGAAATCAAAAATTTAGGTAAGATTTGAAACCCAGAAAGGCATTGGGCCCTTTAGTGGGATACTTAGCTTTTAATTATGTGCTGCACATTTGTCTCAGATAAATCAATATACAAATGCATAGGACCTTGTACCTTGGATGATTGAATGTTGAAGAGAACATCCAGTCAAAAAGAGATAGTCAGTAGAATTAAGAACGTAGTCGATAGGCTTAGAAAGAAGAGTGAGTATAGGATTTGGAACAAAAGTTCTTTAGCAATAGGGTTTTAGGTAGAGAGTGAATGTAAATGTGAGCACATGTGAAGAGTCAGTCAAAATGACGAACTGGGAATAACATGTAGGAAAGCAGATATCAATAGAGACATTAGGAAATCAAGCAAAGTATAAAGAGAGTGATAGGATTAGACATTTTCAACAGGCTTGAGGTTGAATATATAATCTTAAGAAGAAACAAATATGTAGTCATCAATTGGATTGACATTTGAGAGCATTAGGCAACCTGGACATGGATGTATTTAGTAATCCATGTTCACTTTCCATTTAGGCTTTGGTACAATCATAAGTGTGACCTTTGCTTTTTGTGTCCAGAATATTCTGTGATATAATGTATATGTGGATCAGGTGTCATGAGTATTTCTTCCACCATTTCTAGGAGCAATATTTTGAAGACGTATAAATTAGTATGGGGGTAGAAATAGGTGTACCTTGTATTTATGAATATAGAGTTAATGCATGAATAGACCATACTGTGAATAAATAGTATAACTGGATCCACTTTAAATAATTGATTGAAGTGATATCTGAAAATACATAAGAAATGTTATATTGATATAATATCATTCATTCCAACCAGTTATATATCTAATGTTCATCTTAGGGTTATGGTTTATAATGAAGGGTGTTTGAGTTTTGTTTCAAAAGTGATTATGGAAATCAAAAGTAATGTGTTTGGAAAGAAGTCTCATGAAAAGATCAGTCAAGAAACATAGAGAAATACATGAGTTCTGGAGAAGGAAGTGATTGAAAGTGAAACAAAGGCCTATAAATTTGCTAAATAGTGGATGAAATATATATCCTATGATGTGCATAAACTGAAGAAATAGTAATGTACCAGTGTTGAATAAAAATGAACGTCAAAATACACATCATGTCCCATAGGAATCTAGTTGCATTGATGTTAAACTAGGTCACTTACTGCAGAAATATTAGAATTTGTATGCACCTTTCACTGAAGTTAGTTTTCAGTACTAGGAAACAAATATGTATTTCAGGTTGATGAATATTTCTGAGAATAATCTTGTAAAAAGTTGATTATTAATCCACATACATGAACATGAATGAATTTGGGGAGTGTATATAAGACTCATAAATTTCATATTTTGAAAAATTTGGAGAGTGTGTGTGTGTGTGTGTGTGTGTATATATATATATACACAAACAAAGACAGACATTAAAAAGTAGCAATATATATGTCAATCGAAATTCACCATGAAATTTATATCATTCACAGATCCAAAAAACATTCATTTTACTGAACATGGATTTATGTATAATGTTGTTCAACTAGGAAGCTCACCCATAGCTTGAATTTTCAGTTCCAAAAGCGTTTAGGAGGAGTGATTTCTTCTCACCATTTGTATCTGCCAAGTCAGGCACCTCACAAAGATATACGCGTGTTATCAGGTAGGATTCTATATGTGCATATAAAAATACATGTGCTGAATAGGCTACAGAGAAAGTGAGAGAGGAATTCACATATTTATTAACTTTGAAAACACATGGAGAACTATTTCAATTAAAAGTTGACTAGATTTATAACACCTACCCATTATCTTGCAAAAGGCAAGTCCAATATACACCATGCCTCCTCTGAACTGCTTGTATTTCAATTCTGTTTTGGTTATTTTTCTCCATCATATTAGTATTAGTAGTTAGATTCTAGTAGGGTATGGGTTATTGTCAGGGATAAAGTATTTTGAATGGAAAATTGGAAAATGAATCCAATGTGTATGCAAATATGGGGTATTCAATAATCTTCCCACTCTCATCCAGAACAATGCCTTGACATTACCTTTGGCCCAAGGAAGACACAATTAGAGGACAAGAGTTAGAAATTCTGTGAATACATTTATGGAATGGAAAATGCTCAGGAGTTCACAACCTTGGAGGTGGTAGAGGAGTTTCCAAAAGTAAGGAACAGGGGTGATCACCCAACCTGATCTTTCGTTAATATTGGGAGCCATCTTGCCACAAAGCCATGGAAAGATAATTTTTGCTTTACTATAAATTACTGCAAATTCTGAACCTGCTTGGAATGACTGCCCATGCCTTGAACTCACCCATGCCTAGAGTTCTGACCATATCGCAGCCCTCTCTGAAACTTTAGTGACACCTCATAAATATTGGCCTTCCCTGGCCAGACAACGACCCTCTCTGAGGCTCTAATGGTCTTCATAATTTCTGATGCTGGGGCAGCGAAAAAAAATGTGAACTACAATTAGTGTGATGCTTGTCAAATTTCTGTTTTCTGAAACTTCCTTTTTGTGTAACTTTTGGGGCTATAAAGCTGGGGTGTAGGAAAGGTGGGGACGCTGTCTTTTTTCCACCGTTTTGAGAAGGAGAGTCAGCCTGGCTGGTTGAACTAATAAGCTTGCCTTAATTTGATTTTAATTGGGGTCAGTGGTTTTTTCTTGCGTCCTGGTCTAACATTTTGGAGTTCCTCAGCGAGATGACCCAACCAGATCACAAGACCAGACTGCTGGAAATTATGAAGCAGGCCTTTCCTCCAGGACTCAGATCTGGAAAGCCAAGTTCCAAGGCCTTGGAGTGAGCCTTTGGTCCGGGGAGCACTGCACTGAACCATCACACTAAAACTATTAGCAAGCACCTGGTGGAGGAAGCCTCCATAGGTAAGTGGTGCCATTATAACATCTGATATCCGGTTAAGTGAGATGTCTTCTGATGACAGAGAGGTGGCCTGGGGAAGCTCACATATACTCCTGTCCTGGACAGTAACAAGAATTGTCCTGTCCTCTGTTCTGTTCTGTAGGGAATTTCTCTGAAAGAGTAGAAAGGTGCAGCCAGGCACGCAGGAGCTCCTACCTCGGAGCTTCAGCAAACATTGCATTGCTCCTCTGTTTTTCTGTATCTTCGCCAGGTTTGTGTTTCTTTGTGTTTTGTTCTGTGTTTTATATGTTTTTGTTTGTTTGTTTTTGTGCATCTTGTTGTGTGATTTCTGTGGTTAAAAACTTAAGGATATTGGATGTAAAAATGGATAATAAAGCAAGTAAGCCTGACACCCCTTTGGACTGTGCTCTAAGGAACTGTGATGAAGTTTACACCTCTTTGTTAAGCAGGATAAGAGAAGCCCCTAGCTGGCTGCCTGGAGCCCACCCACTGCACAGGGCAATGCCTGCTGGTGACCTAAAAACAGAGTATCTCCCAGGTTAACAATGGAAACATTTTTAAAGCCCCTTATCGCTCCAGATCAAGAGAGTCACAACTTTTGGGCAGAGTTCCCTGTGTTTATGCTTTGTTAGCAAAGCAGTAAACCTCCCTTTTTATTTTTCTCAAACCCTGTCCTCATTATTAAATAGGTATTAATTCGCTTCAAGGTCAGGAACCAAACTTTAAGTTACAAATTTTGATAAACACCCCCCCAAAGCCCAGGAACTTTTTGAAAGCTGACTACTGAAATGTTAGGAGATGGAGCGTGCTTGGGGTGGAACCAAACCAGAGGAGCTAATCCTGTAAGTAAAAGGAGGGACTGAGGGACTCCCAGCAGCTGCCAAAGCCCTGTTGCTTCAGGGAATTCCCTCTTTACTTCCCTGCACTGTAAAAATTATGCCACCCCTGTCTTCTTAAAAAACAGAAAAAGTAAAAGGGACACTAAATGCAGTAAAGACACCATGGAAACACTTGATATTACATTTCAGGTTGCCACTCTGTGAAAACATCTGATCCTCTTGTGGGGACATCTATTGTGCCACTGGTGTAGGAGATTTTTCTCTTATCTGCTCTGTTTTTAAGGCTTCTGTCTGTCAGCCATAGTCTGGAGCTCCTTTCTGTCTGTCTTGTGTCTTTGTTTCTGGCCCTTTAAGACATGTGGAATAATGTGCTGATATTATAAATTGTTTCTTGGGAATGATCTTAGCTCAATGTGTGTTTTAATGATGATGTTTTATTGTAACAATCTGGTATCTGAATGGGTTTTTGAAGCATTGCTCAATCTTGCAGTTAAAAGTCGGGTTTAGGGAAATGTTTAGTTTATGATTTCAGATAATTCATGCCAGATAACATAAATTCTTATGATGGAAAACTAAAGAACTCTACTTCCAAGTTGGCAAGTAACTTCCCAAACATTCAGTTTTGTTTTTCACTAATTTTGAATTGGGTAGACTGGGAAAATGTCACAGTGTGTACCAGTGCATTCATTTGGACAAGGATAGTAAATCATAGTAAGGTATCTGTTGACAAAACAAGATGTAAAGATATAAAATTTTGTGAATTTTATCTTAAAATTGTATCAAATTTCAACATCCGAATCTGAAAATTATGGTTAAAATGCCTTAGGCTTGAGGTGTCTGCTCAGAATAGCAGTTTTTTCCTCCTCCTTCCAGACCTCAGCCAGGACTTATGTTGAAATTCAAATGAAAGAAGCCTGCAAGTTCAGTAGGAGACTGATCTGAGGCCTAAGGGGGGAAAAAAGTTGAATTGTATGGTATTTACTAATTACTGGCCAGTCATTTTTTCCAGGACTCTAATTTTTTTCCTTAGATTCTGTATTTTTTTTGAGCTTATGATTTTGATCATACAGACCTAGGTTAATGTTTTTCTGATCATTTCTATCTTTGACCAACAGTGGAGTTTTTGAAACATTTCAGTGGAGATTTCACCTGCAAAAAGCTACAAGGCCTTTACTATTATTATGTGTGCACACATTTGTTATGTGTTGTATGTCTATATATACATATATCCGTATATCATATTGATGATATACAAATTAACATATATATGGAGCACTCATAAAAGAAAGCACTCATAAAAACAAATTTTAAAAGTGGATTCAAAGAACTTAAATTCACCTGATTTAATTGGTTCAATTTAAATTGGATAAACAGATAAAAATAAATGTCTTTAAATTTAAGCTTACAAGTTTTTCTAGGTGTTCAAAAATCTAATAAAATATTAATGCCGACAAAAGGTCTAATATGCCTTGGTTCTAGGACTTTTCCTTCAACAAAAAAATCGCTTACACTGTTCAATACATTTGTCTAAAATTTTGAAAAATAAGTAATGTAAATTTGATATGGGATTACTCATTCAAGAGTACTTTTGTTAGATATCTGGTTGATTTACTAAGGTCTGTATAAGTTTGTCCTAAAGTCTGTATAAGATTGTAAAAATCAGTCATGTGTTAAAGAGACAAAAATTTCTTAAACATAAGTTTACCCATAACATTGTGATTATTAAGTTTTATTTTTTCTAGAGCTAGCAACCATAAAAATTAAACAACTGATTAAATAAGAACTGTTATTTTAAAGCACTGTACTGCCACTTCTTTAAAAGCTAAACTTGGTTAATGTAGAAACATCAATGCAGTTGTGATGCTATTAATGTGCTTATATCTTCCAGGTATACAAGTCTGTAAGGTAGAAACTTTAAAACAGCATTACATCAAGCTGGTGTTCTGAAGTTGTATGGTAAAAAAATATATTGGGGATTTATTTACCTGAAATCAATAAGATATGTAAACTTTTATGTTACTTTTTACATTGGGGAACAATTTATATGTATTTTTAAGTTAATGAGAGCCTAATCTATGTAAAGGTTAAAAAGTTTCAGCCTTTCTTTAATTAATGTTTTAAATGTTATATCATATGGTGTTAACTAATGTTCATGTGACCTCAAAAAATTTATGTAAACTTTGTAAAATGATATTTTCAAAACAAAGATTAGCTTTAGAACTAAAACACTTAAGATTTATAATGAGCACTGCCTTACCTGAGATAAGGCTCTGTGTCCCATCTTACTATATGTGAGAATGACTACGAAAGCAGTAGGTGAGATGTTATTTCATTTAAAGTTATGTTCAAAAGGTTTTTTTTTTTTTTTTTTTTTTTTTTTTTTTTTTTTTTTTTTTTTCGGTCAAGATCACTAGCATCTCAAAAAGGGGATGTAATCTATAACTCAGCCAAAAAATTCAGGGTAGCTATTACAAGAACTGAGTATGTTTACTCTTGTTAATTTTATTTTGTAATTTCCTTATAGGTGACATAAAGATTTCCTGTTAGTGTTTTACAGAAGTGTTGCTTTAAGAACACAGCATGGGTTAATTTAAGATAATAACCCATCACCTACAAGACAGACAGAATAATACAGATCCCAATTAATAAAAAGTTAAATAATTTTAAATTATAGACATGAAAGCCCAGTACTCTTAATATAAGGCTGTTAAAATTTATTTGATGGATGTTTAAGATTAGGATTTAAAATTAAAGTTAAATGAAAAGGGACAAGAAAACTAATATTTGGCTCTTGCCCTCTGAGTCAGTCTGTATCCAGAGAACAGCGGACTTCTCTAAAGAGCTTTGCAACTCTGAACCACATAACCTCCTGATCAGGGAGATTAATAAGACCACTGGAGAACAGAAAGCCAATCAGTGCATTGCTACAAAGAGGATAGTCATCAGAGAAGGGAGATATCCCTGATGCTTCCAAGGGAAGCCACATGGTCAAGGAAGACCTGGACCCACCTAGCGCAAATGGCACTAGCAGAACTGAGAAGCTGCTCTCAATTTTCCCCAAGAATGACTCCCATAAAAGCTCAGCTGACTGTTCACAATATAGAGAAACAAAAGTCAGTTTGACTGCTTCATATTAAACACTTAGAATAGACAGTTAAAAACAAAATACAGCCATTCCTGGGCATTTTATATAATAATAGTAATAATAATATATTATGGTATTCACTTCATGTTAGCCTCCCAAAATAAGTAAGACTGGAGGCTACAAAGAAGGATTCTCAGACAGGAATGCCTGATAACTATAAAATGAGACTATCAAAAGGATCTGCCAGAGGCAGAAGTTTTTAGTTTAAGGCCTACAGATATTCTTAAGCTAAACACATAGGCTTGGTATTTGTAAGTATGATTATCCAGCCCTGAGTAAGAGAATTAAAGGTGTCTCTATTAGACACAGAGGTCATACTAAAAGGATTTTGCAAGATCAGATGACATTAAATTATTAAACTGTATCTTATGGAAAGGGACAACTGTAACACTAAAAGTTAAATATTAAGTTAACAGTCCTGATAACTGGGGATATTAAAGGCTTGTGAGGGAACTACTATACAGTGACATGTTCCAGCTGCTGCAACATTTATTCAGTACTCATGTTTTTTTGTTTCTCTCATAGAAGAACCCATTCCCAGATGACTTTACAACCTGTTCTTCCACAACCAGACTTCAAACCGAGCTGACTTCTAAACAGCATGGTACTGGTACCAAAACAGGCGGGTGGACCAATGGTACAGAATAGAGGACACAGAAACCAATCCACAAAACTACAACTATCTTATATTCAATAAAGGGGCTAAAAACATAAAATGGAAGAAGGATAGCATCTTCAACAAATGGTGTTGGGAAAACTGGAAATCCATATGCAACAAAATGAAACTGAATCCCTTTCTCTCACCATGCACAAAAGTTAACTCAAAGTGGATCAAGGAACTTGAGATCAAATCAGAGACATGGCGTCTGATAGAAGAAAAAGTTGGCTATGATCTACATACTGTGGGGTCGGGCTCCAAATTCCTCAATAGGACACCCATAGCACAACAGTTAATAACTAGAATCAACAAATGGGACGTACTCAAACTAAAAAGTTTTTTCTCAGCAAAAGAAACAATAAGAGAGGTAAATAGGGAGCCTACATCCTGGGAACAAATCTTTAGTCCTCACACTTCAGATAGAGACCTAATATCCAGAATATACAAAGAACTAAAAAAATTAAACAATGAGATAACAAATAACCCAATCAACAAATGGGCCAAGGACCTGAACAGACACTTCTCAGAGGAGGACATACAATCAATCAACAAGTATATGAAAAAATGCTCACCATCTCTAGCAGTCAGAGAAATGCAAATCAAAACCACCCTAAGATACCATCTCACTCCAGTAAGATTGGCAGCCATTAGGAAGTCAAACAGCAACAAGTGCTGGCGAGGATGTGGGGAAAAGGGTACTCTTGTACATTGCTGGTGGGACTGCAAATTGGTGTGGCCAGTTTGGAAAGCAGTATGGAGATTTCTTGGAAAGCTCGGAATGGAACCACCATTTGATCCAGCTATTCCCCTACTCGGTCTATTCCCTAAAGACCTAAAAAGAGCACACTATAGGGACACTGCTACATCCATGTTCATAGCAGCATAATTCACAATAGCAAGACTGTGGAACCAACCTAGATGCCCTTCAATAGACGAATGGATAAAAAAATGTGGCATTTATACACAATGGAGTATTACTCTGCATTAAGAAAAGACAAAATCTTAGAATTTCGAGAAAAATGGATGGCATTAGTGCAAATTATGCTAGGTGAAGCTAGCCAATCCCTTAAAAACAAATGCCAAATATCTTCTTTGATATAAGGAGAGTAACTAAGAACAGAGTAGGGACAAAGAGCATGAGAAGAAGATTAACATTAAACAGGGATGAGAGGTGAAAGGGAAAGGGAGAGAGAAGGGAAATTGCATGTAAATGGAAGGAGACCCTCAGGGGTATAAAAAATTACATAGAAGAGGAAGTGAGGAAAAAGGAGGAAAAATATAAGGGGGAGAAATGAATTACAGTAGAGGGGGTAGAGAGAGAAGAGGGAAGGGGAGGGGGGAGGGGGGATAGTAGAGGGTAGGAAAGGCAGCAGAATACAACAGACACCAGAATGGCAATATGTAAAACAATGGTTCTGCAACTGTTGTGATTCTGCAATCTCTATATGGGGTAAAAATGGGAGCTCATATCCCACTTGAATCAAAGTGTGAAATATGATATATCAAGAACTATGTAATGTTTTGTACAACCTACAATAAAAATTAATTAAAAAAAAAGAAATACAAGGAGTTCAAATGGGACACAGTGCTGGAGTTAGTCCTGTCACTTGTGGTGGGTCAGGGTCTGCAGAAGAATGCACCAACCAGGCTTCTATCCCACATAGCTAACCCCCTTGACCATAGCAACCGGATTCAGAACATTGCCCTGAAACATCTCCATATAACAAGATGCCTTTAATGGAGTGGTTTCAGACATATTAGTGATTCCTGTCTGCATCATGTCAGCCACAATTCATTTCGAAGTCAATGGCAGATACAAATGGCCCGACCACAGATGTTTCATCACAAACCTGCACACAACAGCTCTGGACCCACTACTCAGCAGGCCCCAACAAACTGACATCTCTGTTCTAAACCATTTTCATGAAACCCAGTCAATCAAGGCACTCTCTGGTATACTCATGATCAGCAACAGGACATCCAAATATTCTCCAGTTGCAGGTGGTCATGGGAATTTCAAAAATTTCAGAGTATTTATCTAGCCATTTCCTAAGATGAAGTTGGAGAAACTGTGGGTTTCAATTCATTAAGGAACCATTAAATTTTGAGGAAGCACATTTCAAGGAATACTCTGGAGAACTCTCACAGGCAAGGCTTCCCAAAGAGTGGAAAAAAGGTCACATGAAGCCAGGCCAATTGAGGTCTACAATGTGAGGTCCATGTGTGTTTTGACTCTCAACTATGGCTGCCAAGTTTTTCAGAAAAAAATCATGTGATATCCTGCTGAGATTCCCAGTGTGCTGTGGAAAGCCACTCTGGGCTTAGATCTCAGTTTCCAAGGGCGACTCTCATGCGTGGCCTCGTTAAATTCCAACACAATTCATGGCAATACTTCTCTGACGTCAGTTCCATAACGCAGTCTCGAAGAGGAATCACACCAGAGTTCAAGCCCCGGTGGATTCAGCCATCTCTTACAACCACCACACAAATGACCACAATTAAAACTAAATCACTCCCACATGGCCCTCATCTTCTTCCACATAGACACTCATCATGAACTCTGGCTGGAGGTTTCCATGAAGGGCACAGACAAATACACTGTTCAAAATAAGCAGCGTTGCCCCTCATTTGCCTAAAGTCAGGGTGGCCTGGACACCCTTCCAGTGAACCAAGAGTGATCAAATAGGCCTGCTCTATATCTGCTCCGCTTCTCAAATTTGAGGGCTAATGACTGTCTGGTATAGATTCTTTATGTGAATTGGTTTCATGAGAAAACCCAAGCACCTATCGGCTAGCCTCTGCAGGGCTTTGAAGAACTGACTTGACCCAAAGATCCCTATTCTCACTTGATTTAGCTCAGGAAGCTTACAGAGGAAAGCGAGATACTTCATCCACAATGACTGCTCTTTTGGCCATTTTGGTTTTGGATGCACACTTGGAAACTTTCTTTTGGTCCATCAGATGCTGAGAATCTAAGCCACTGCTGTCACACCGGGCCAAGTGGCTGATTCAGACTCATCCCTTTCCAAAGCAATTAAGCAAAGAGCCACAGGTGATGCCCATTCATTTCCATTTGAAACATGTTTTCTTCAGGCTTCAAAAAGGGGTGGCCTGAGGCAAAGACCTTCCTGACATTCAGGGTAATAGAAACATAAGTAAGCAAATGGCCCAAAGCAGGGTTTCTCCACTGAGACTTTACTGGTCACACTGATATCTGAGTTTTCTCAGATGCTCCCATTCCCTTCAACTATCCAGTACATGGCCATGTCACAGAGCTTGGAGGTGGTACATATCTTGGACACCAAACCATAAGGCTACTCTGGAGAGTGGCAAGTATTCAGAAGGAAAAGAGGAACTTAGGAAGATAGTAGGTGTTCCCCATCCATAAGGCAAGCCGCTCTACATTCTTAAATTGGGCAGGATGAATGCTGGGAAGCTTTCTACTAGACAGGACACAACCATTGATGCATTTGCTTTTCAAATGTCTACAACATGGATACAGTGGGATACACAGACATAGAAACACTCGTGTTGTCAAATGACTTTCTAGAAACTTTTCAGTCCAAACCTACAAACTGCCTTTCCTACCTATTCTCAGAACATGAGATAAAACCACAAACTCACACCGACACCCACAACGGCACCTCCTTTCCCCAAGTATGTCTGTGACTATCCTGAGTGTCCTCTGACTGGTGGGCCATACTATGTTCCCCTGAAATGGCCTGTCTTGCCTCAGATCTGGTCTTCTTTGCCAACTCTTTGAAGTTGTCAGGAGCCATGGTTGAGCAACTACCTGCTTTCTCAGAAAAGTCCCTCTTCAGAGCTCTCCTGGAATTTGGCCATCATCACATAAGTAGGTACCAAGAAAGACTGATTCTGTCCTTGGTAAATCCAAACAATTGAGACCACTGGGACTAGGACTGGGACTTGCTCTTGGTGGCTGGCTTCCTTGTCCCAAGTTCAGAGAGTTCCATCACCAAGGAAGTGTGGTAGGTCACTTCCTTCAGCAACTGAATGAGGTCACTGCCTTGGAAAACCACTTTGTCCTAGCAGTTGCTTCCAATGGTCCCATGAGATGGAGGCTGCTCCTACTTCCTGTGACACTTTCACAAATTAGAATGGTATATCAACCATAGGCACCCAGGAAAAGCTCTGTATATAGGCCTGGTTTGGTCCATTTCATCTACATTAAGAAGAGAGAGGCTGATTCAGACACATTCCTTCATTCTGACCAGGTTGTTTGACATGGAAGTTGACATGGAGTTGACTTTTGCTCTCTCAGGTCCTTCTTAGGTGAAAAGGTCTGTCAAAAGTCCGAGGAAAAGACCATCAAGAGACTGTCTCATGTCACAGCAAAGGGTTTATTGGGAGTCCAGCATGCTGGGGCTCAGAGCTAACTTCAGAGGAGCAAAGAACAAAGAGCCCCAAGAACAACTTGAGCAGAGTTTATATACATTCTTTAGAGAGGGCAGGGACTTTACATACATCATATCCTCTTTTAGGAAATCAACACATACCACGGGAAAATCAAATAACAACTCTAAAACATGATTAGTACATTCATTGGCGGGAAGAGGTCGGGTAGGGGGTGATTGGTTAGGCCTGAAAAGGGGTATACGTTTAAACTGATTGGTTGAATCCCTGAGATGTATATGTGGTGAGCTGCACGGTTTCTGGAAAGGGGTTGTTAAGTAACTAGGTGGACAGGGAAGATTTCAACACACATCTAATTGGCAGTTCCGGGAATTGTCTTAACTGCCACAGGAATTTCAGGTTCTGAGTGCAGCTTGGAAACTTTAAAAAACCTGGTTCTATGTTTCAATTTCAATTTCTTTTATTCGTTCATTTCCCACTCCTTTTTCTTACTACTTTTAATCTTAAACGTAATAAATCATAATTATTGCGGGGTCTCACATTCTATTTCTGCCAGTGGACCGTATTTCTGTCTGATTACAATGAGTTTTTCCTGCCCAATTTGAGCCTGGAGAAAGGAAACTATGTGGTTAAGCAAACAAGGTCCTACAGTTAGCAACACCATAAGGATGATCAAGGGTCCAGCTAAGTCTGATAGGAGTGTAGTTAACCAGGGGGACTGGGTAAACCATAACTCAAACCACCCTAGTTGAATCTCCCTATCTTTCTGGTGCTCTTCAAGGCATTTTCTCAATTTACTCATGGATTCTTTTACAACTCCAGTATGGTCAGCATAAAAACAACATTTTTCTCTCAGTGCAGCACAGAGGCCCCCCTCACTCATGAAGAGGAGGTCTAATCCTCACCTGTTCTTTAAAACAACTTCAGAGAGAGAAGTTAAGGATTCCTGCAAAGCTGTGATGGTGGTCTCAAACGTCTTCAAGTCTTTATCTATTGCTGTTTCTAATCGGGCCATTTGTTGTGACCCACATATAGTAGCAGCTGTTCCCATACCCACTCCTGCAGCAGCTCCTATCCCCAATAGGATGGCAGGAGTAAGGGACACTGGCTCCCCGCAAAATCGGGTTGTTTCTCCCCCTGGTAGACCTTCAAATGATTCTACATCATAATAGAGCACCCTGGGGAGTATCTGCACCATTACACAATAATTTACAGAGATGTCAAATACCTGGGCTGAAATGCAAGGAGTTCTGACTGTTTGGAGTTCAGTACAATAAAGGTTCCTTTAATTAGTTCCCAGGGGGAGGAGTCAGCTGTACTCTGGACTGGGGAAGTAGGCAAAGACGGAAACCGGGAAGTATGAGATGGTAGAGGGGTTCTGGTAGATCTAGCCATGGGAGGTTTAGGAGGCTTAATTCCTGGGTTGAGGGGATTGGGCTCTATTGCTGTGATATTTTCTTCCTTTTTCAGCCGGATGTTGAACCAGTGACCAAAGTCATAACGAGGGCCATATATATAGAATCGCATTCCCCACGTATTTCCCATAGGCCATGCTGTTCCGAGGTAGCCCCTTCCTTTGGAATTGAAAGTTAAAATGAGGGGGTAACATAGACTATTCTTTCCACAGTGAGTTTTTGACACCACTTGGCTAGCAGCACATTTCTTGGGATCAATCAAGGTGTCATTTCTTTCTTCCTGAATCATACTGTCGGGGGAGTTTGGGTTCCACCATGCAGCTCCCGTTTGTTCACAACCCCAAGATCTACAATAAAAGTCACTGGGTCTTGTACAGGTTTGGGCCTGTTTGCGACTTCGGAAATCAGCTGGGCACACATAAAAATCAAGATTGGCTAGTTTACACCTGAGCTGCGGAAGATGATATCCATAATTCATGGGGTAAGGTGGTCTATGTTGCCCTGGTTTGGGGTTGAGTGGGATCTCTGTGGGGGTCCTCTATGTCAGGGAGATCCCAGTCAGACAGGCCTATGGCAATCTGACAAATATCCGGGTGGAGAGATGGCCACCAAGTCCATATGGTGGCTGTATGTGAAATAGACCACACTACTTGCTCAGTAGGATTTATAACTTGCCATTGTTGCTGAACAAGCTGATGGGGATTAGGACTGCTGGTGGTCAGGGGAAGAATCCATAGCCCTACCCACATGACAGACACACAACTTGAGTCGGTTACCAGTCTGTTCCAGTTTCCAGCCAGAGTCCGGACAGGGCGCAGGCTTGAGATGGGAGGCATGGATCCAGGAAGTGATCCCATCCACTTTCACCACTGTGGTTGTTATAAGCAGCACCTGGTATGGTCCTTTCCAGCGGGGTTCCAGGGATGACACCTAATGCCATCTCATGTAGATGAAGTCTCCCACTTGATATCGATGTGGGGTTCCCTCATCTCCAGGCTGATAAGCAGTGGCCAACTGTTTCCACAGGTATCGCTGGGTGCTGGGTTTGTTCAAGGGCTTTAAGTCTGTCAAGAAAGAGTGTGTGAAAGGAATCATTAAGTCTCAGAGTTTGGGTTAGGTCCCTTACTGGAGGAGGGGGACCATAGAGAATTTCATAAGGGGTGAGTTTACACAAAGAGGCAGAGGGTGTTTTTCTTGCACGAAACAGTGCTTAAGGTAGGAGCAGAGTTCAATTTTTTATGCCGGTCTCCAAGCTTTTTTCGTTAAGGTCTCTTTGATGGTTCTATTCATCCTTTCTACCTGTCCTGAGCTCTGGGTCTATAAGCACAATTTAACTTTCAATTAATCCCCAGGGTCCTGGCGAATCCCTGACTTACCTGGGCCACGAATGCCAGTCCATTATCAGACCCTATTACCTTAGGCAGGCTGAACCTTGGAAAAATGTCTTATAGAATCTTTTTGACCACCCTCTGAGCCTTTTGTTTCTTCATGGGGAAGGCTTCAAACCATATTGAAAAAGTATCTACAAAGACTAGAAGATATTTAAGTTCGTACCTTGCTGGCTTAATTTCAGTAAAGTCCACTTCCCAGAATTGTCCTGTTCTGGTTCCTCGTAAGCGCTTTCCTGCAGGAAGCTTGGATGGGTAAGCATTAACTAACTGGCAGACTTGACAAGCTTTAGTCACCTGCTCAGCTATTTCTTTCCTCTGTGAGTCAGTCAATAATAAGTCCTTTCTCCGGTCCTTTAGAAGTGCCTATAACTTTTTTCAGCCTAAGTGGTTGAGTTGGTGTACGTCTTTGACATAAAGGTGGGCTTTTTGAAATAGTAAACTTGGCTCTGAAGGGTCCCAGAGTCCTGTATCTGTCTCCTCAGATGATAAGTTGCCTGAATGTTCCAGTGCGGCCAAATCTCCTGATTGTTGTTCCCCCCGGTGTGGAAAAAGTTACCAGAGTCACTACGTTTAGGGCTGCCAAATAAGCTTCCTCATCTGCCCTTCTGTTTCCAACCGCCATGGGGTCGTTTTCCTTCTGGTGCCCTGGACAGTGCACTATACCTAGTTCCTTAGTGCTCTGCACTGCTGAGAGAAGGTGGAGGATCTCATCTTTGTTCTTTATTTCTTTCCCAGCAGAGGTTAATAGCCCCCTTTGCTGGTAAATAGCCCTGTGCACATTAGCATTGGCAAATGGATAGCGGCTATCAGTGTATATGGTGGCCCTTTTGCCTGTTGCTAGTTCCAATGCTTTCGGAAGGGCAATCAGTTCTGCCTTTTGGATTGATGTCTTTTCTGGGAGACCAGAGGATCAGATGACATTAGTTTTGCTAACTATTGCTGCTCCAGCCCGCCGCTTACCATCTTGGAGGAAGCTGCTCTCGTCTGTAAACCATACGACTTCTGGGTGAGGCAGTGGCTGGATCTTTCAAGTCTCATCCTATACTGGTTTCCTCTGCCAGTATGTGTTGACACTCATGAGTGATGGGTTCTGATGATTCTTCTGGCAGCAGTGTACCCAGGTTGAGTGGAGCAGGGGGTCCCAGAGTTATTCTGTCTTTGCTAATCCAGAGGCTCTGGTAGTGGTTTATTCTGGAGTTTGTTAGCCACCTCTCTGGAGGCTGACAGATGATGCTCTCCAGGGCATGGGAGGCTATAATGGTTAGCTTCTGTCCCAACGTTCATTTATGAACATCTTTTTTTTAGAAGGGCTGCCGCTGCTATCGCTCTTAAGCAATTTGGCCACCCGCTAGCCACTGGGTCCAATTTTTTTGATAAGAATGCTACCGGCCTTTTTCAAGGTCCCAAAGTCTGAGTGAACACTCCCAGTTCTATTCCTTTCGTTTTCTCAATGTAGAGAGTGAAGGGTTTTTCTACTTCTGAGAGTGCTAAAGCTGGAGCAGATAGCAGTGCCTTTTTTTGACATTATCAAAAGCTTTTTGGTGCTCAGGGGTCCATTTGAAATGGGCATCCCCATTTATAAGCGGGAATAAAGGTGCAGCCAGAGATGCGAACCCAGGAATCCATAACCTGCAAAAGCCGGCAGTCCCAAGAAACTCTCTGAATAGTCTCTTATTAGATGTGGGCGGTATCTGCACAACGGTTTGTTTTCTGGGCTCACTGAGCCATCTTTTGCCACCCCTAAGAGAATAACCCTGGAAGATTACTTCTTGCTGAAAAATTTGGTCCTTTTTGCAGAAGCCCTATATCCAAGCCGAACAAGCTCGGATAATAGTGCTTGGGTCCCAGACTCATAGTTCTTCTTGGTGTTGGCTGCCAGTAGCAGATCATCCACATATTGGAGTAGGGTGACTTCGGGGTGTGCAGTTCTGAGGCCTGTGGAGGGCTTCATCAAAGAGAGTGGGGGAGTTTTTGAACCCCTGTGAGAGTCTAGTACAGGTTAGTTGGCCATATGTTAAAGTTTCTGGGTCTATCCACTCGAAAGCAAACAGAAACTGATTGTCCTTATGCAGGGGCAAGAAGAAGTAAGCATCTTTTAAGTCCAGCAGAGTGTACCATTCCCGCTCCAGATTCAGAGTGCTAAGCAAATTATATGGATTGGGTATTGTTGGGTGAATGTCCTGCACTCTGTTGTTTATCTCTCTTAGGTCTTGAACAGGACAGTAGTCCCTAGTTCCTGCCTTTCTTACTGGTAGCAGGGGGGTATTCCAGGCTGATTGACAGGGCCTTAGGACCCCAAGGGCCAATTATTTCTGAATATGGGGACTTATCCCATCTTTAGCTTCTTTGCTTAGAGGATATTGTTTAACACTGATTGGAGAGGCAGAGGCTTTTAATTCTAGTTCTATTGGAGGTAGTTTTATTGCTAGACCTAACCCAGCAGTTTCTGCCCAGGCATTCGGATAATCTTTTATCCATTTCTGTGGTAGTTTGCCTCTTTGATCAGTCCTAGGGAGCGCGAAGAGTTGATGTTCATCTTCAACGGACATAGTCAATGCTGTGACTATGGGAGGTTTCACTGAAGGCTTTAGAACATCCACTTCGGGAACATCAGGGTTAAAAGTTATTCTAGCCCCGAGTTTGGTAAGCAGATCCCTGTGCATCAATGGGGCTGGGCACTCTGGGATTACTAGGAAAGAGTGTTGGACTTTTCCTTTTCCTACATCCATAATCCTCTTAGTTGTCCAAGCCCGATATGTACTGCCATTATCCCCTTGAACTAGGGACCATTTATTTGATAGGAGCCCAGTGGGGTCTTAAGGGCTGAGAATACTGCTCCTGTATCCTCTCCAAAGTTCACTGGAGTCCCCTCCACTTCAAATGTTACCCTGATCTCGGGGAGGAGATCCGAGCCCCAACATTCCTAGTCCGCTTCTAGAGTCAGCATGGCATGCTGGCGTGGTTGCTTCTTTTGGGTGCACTCTTTGGCTCAGTGTCCTTTTTCTTTACAGTAGGCACATTGATCTGAGGCCAGGGGCAGCCTTTGGCATGGGCCCAAGTATCCCTTCCTGACTCCAAGCTTTTTAACTTCTGGCATATTTGCTGCTGTGAACAAAACCTTAGCCAATGTTTTAGTCTGCCTTTTGCTCCTTTCATGCCCCTTTTGTTCCCTTTCCTTCTCTATCCTCTGTTCCCTCTCCTCCTCAGTTTCTCTCTTATAATATACTTTCTCAGCTTCTCTGACTAAATCTATTAAGGTCGTATCTTGTAATCCATCTAGACATTGTAACTTTCTCTTAATATCTTGGGCAGCCTGCTCAATACAGGCCATTGTAACAGATGCATTTTGGTCCTCTGCCTGAGGATCAAAAGGAGTATATTCTTCCATAATTCTCTCCAGAAACATAGATGGAGACTCATTAGGCCCTTGGATAATCTCTCTTACTTTGGCCAAATTGGTCAGCCCTCTGGCGACCACTCGGAGACCCGCTATTATAGCCCGGCGATAAGTGGACAGATGCTTCTTACCTTCAAAGGTGTTGGGGTCCCAGTTGGGTCGGTTCATGGGCCCATAGGGACGGAAAGAGAGTATCACAGGGGCTTCTGAGTTTTCTATTATCCGCCGCCGGTGGGTTCCTTTAGGTTGCCCAGCTTCCTCCAGGGGAGGAGGGGCTGCTGCTGCTGCAGAGAAGTCCCCTGGAGGGCTTGGGTCTGGCCCAATTGCCTATAGCAGTGGAGAGGCTGAGTCAGCGGTTGGAGGATCATCAGGAACTGTGTTGGGGGTTGGGGAGGGAGAGTAGACGATAAGGAGGGGGAGGAGTGTCCAGTCTTGTGACTCAGGGAGAATGGAAGGAAGAGGGGGAGGAGTGGATGGTTTGAATGATAGGATCATGGAGGAAGGGGTATATGGCTCTTTATCTGGGTGGCAACGTGGCCAAAGCTGAAAGACAATATCTCTGACTTTTCGGATTAGAGGAAAGTGGAAGGATCCTTCTGGGGGCCATCCAACTTCGAGGATGGGCCATTCTGAAGCACAGAGAGTCTGCCAGGTACAGCGTTTTACTGGAAAATAAAGATTCTGGGCCCTTGAGCGGACATCAGTCCAATGATCAAGGGTCGGAGACAGAGAAGAGGATGTGCTTTGTCCCATAATGGGAATTACTCAAACAGGGACAGTGAAGACACAAACGCAACACAGAAAAAGACAAACAGTAAATGTTTAACATGACTCCAAGAAAAAGATTAGAACTGAGTAACTGGTAAATCTTAAAGGGTTAGGCAATAAAGACAGAGAGTAAACTCAACATGAGTTCGGGACAATGAACCAAACTGAGTAGCCGGCAAAACCTGATGGGCTGGCAAACCGAATCCTGAAGCAAAATGTAACTTAGATGAGGAAACTACTATTCTTTGATTTCCCTAGTCTTCCGGAGTGTCCCCCAGAAACGTGACCTTGGGCTCTGTGACAGGTCTGTCACACCATAGGAGAGAGCTAATGCTCTTCACCAACAGCCACTTTGCCATGCCCTGACTTGAAATCCGAAACCAGAAATAGGCTCCTTACTAACCCCGAGAGGAGTCCCTTGAGGTCTTTCGTCCACCGCTGCCGGATATCTCACCTGGGGCCTCCAGATAAATAGGTGCGGCGAACGTCAGAGGAAAAGACAACAAAGAGGTTTTCTCATGCATCAGCAAAGGGTTTATTGGGGGTCCAGCATGCTGGGGCTCAGAGCTCACTTCAGAGGACCAAAAATCAAAGAACCCCGAGAACAACTTGAGCAGAGTATATATACATTCTTTAGAGAGAGCAGGGATTTACATACATCATTGCCTCCTTTAGGAAATCATCATGTACCACGGGAAAATCAAATAACAACTCTTAAACATGATTAGCACATTCATTGGCGGGAAAAGGTCAGGCAGGGAGTGATTGGTCAGCCCTGAGAAGGGGTATACGTTTAAATTTATTGGTTAAAGCCCTGAGATGTATACGTGGTGAACTGCAGGGTTTCTGGGAAGGGGTTGTTAAGTAACTAGGTGTTCAGGGAAGATTTCAACACACATCTAATGGGCAGTTTCAGGAATTGTCTTAACTGCCACAGGAATTTTAGGTTCTGAGTGCACCTTGGAAACTTTACAAAACCTGGTTGTTTACGTTTCAATTTCAATTTGTTTTATTCTTTCAGAACCTTACAGTGGAAGGCGAGAGACTTCATCCACAATGACTGCTCTTTTGGCCATTTTGGTTTTGGATGCACACATGGGATCGTTTCTTAGATCCGTCTGTTGCTGATAATCTAAGCCACAGCCTCAAACAGGGCCAAGAGCCTGATTAAGACACATCCCTTTCCAAAGCAATTACATCTCTGAGGTCAGTTACAGAACTCAGTCTCTGAGAGGAATCACACCAGTGTTCAAGCCCAGGTGGACCCAGTCATTCTTCCAACCACCACACATATGACCACAATTAAATCCAAAACACTCCCACATGGCACTCATCTTCTTACATACATACACTCATGATAACCTTTGGCTAGAGGCTTCCATGAATGGCGCAGCCCACGAGAGTGTCCAAAATAAGCTCCCTTGCAACTCATTTGCCTAACCTCAGGGTGGCCTGAACACCCTTCCTGTGAACCAGGATTGATCACATAGTTCTTCCTGTAATACTGCTCTGCTTCTCCAATTTGAGGCCTACTGACTGTCAGGTATAGATTCTTTATGTGATTTGGAGTCATTAGGAAACCAAAGTAAATTTGCAAGGCTTGGAAAAACTCATTTGACCCAAAGGATACCTATTGTCACTTGGTGGAGGTCAGGAACCTTACAGAGGAAGGCGAGAGACTTCATCCACTATCACTGATCTTTTTGCCATTTTGGTTTTGGATGCACACATTGGATCTTTCTTTATATCCATCAGGCGCTGCTAATCTAAGCCACAGCCACACACAGGGCCATGAGGCTGATTCAGAACATCCTTTTCCAAAGCAATTAAGCAAAGAGCCACAGGTGATGCCCATTCATTTCCATTTGAAAACTGTTTTCTTCAAGATTCACAAAGGGGTGGCCTGAGGCAGAGACCTTCCTGACTTCAGAGCAACATAACAATAAGTAAGCAAATCCCAATGCAGGGTTTCTCCACTGAGACTATACTAGTCACAATGATATCTGAGTTTTCTGAGATGCTTGTCATTCCCTTCAACAATCCAGTACATGGCCATGTCACAGAGCTTGGAGGTGGTATATATATATATATCTTGGACAAAAAACCATGAGCCTATTCTGGAGAGTGGCCAGAATTCAGAAAGAAAACAGGAACTTAGAAAGTTAGTAGGTGTTGCCCATCGAAAAGGCAACCAGCAGTCCTTTTTTAAAATGGGCAAGATGAATGCTGGAAAGCTTTCTACTAGTCAGGATACATCCATTGATGCATTCCTTTTTCTAATGTGTACAACCAAGAAAACAGTGGGATACACAGACACAGAAACACTCACCTCGTCAAAGGACTTTCTAGAAACAGTCCACTCTAAACCAAACAAACCGCCTTTCCTACCTATTCTCAGAACATGAGACAAAACCACAAACTCACACCCACTCTCAAAAAGGCACCTCTTTCCCCAAGTAAGTCTGTGAGTATCCAGAGTGTCCTCTGACTTGTGGGCCATAGTATGTTCCCCCGAAATGGCCTGTCCTGTCTCAGATCTGGTCTCTTTGTCCATCTCTGTGAAGTTGTATGGAGCCTGTGCTGACCACTACCTGCTTTCTCAGGAAAGGCCTGTCTTCAGAGCTCTACTTGCATTTGGTCATCCTTAAACCATTAGGTACCAAGAGAGACAGACTCTCTCCTTGGTAAATCCAAACAAGTGAGCCCACTGGGAATGGGACTGGGCCTGCCTCTGGATGCCTGGCTTCCTGGATCTGAAGTTCAGAGAGTTTCATCACCAAAGAAGTGAGGTAGGTCAATTCCTAAAGGAAGGGAATGAGGTCACTGCCTTGGCAACCACTTTGTCCTTACAGTTGCTTCCAAAGGTCCCTTGAGATGGAGGCTACCCCTACTTCCTGTGAAACTTTCAGAATTTAGAATGGTATATCAACCATAGACACCCAGTAGAAGCTCTCCACACAGGGTTGTTTTGGTCCATCTTTTTTATATCAATAGGAGAGAGGCTGATTCAGACACATACCTTCATCCTGACCAGCTTGTTTGCCATGGAAGATGACTTTTGCTCTCTCAGGTCCTTCATAGCTGCCTACATCTTCTCCAGGGATCATTTCTGCATCAACCTTTGAGGTTCTCAGCAGGTGGAAGATTCCCTACATTCCTGTATTGTAAGACCTACTCTGTCCCTGCTCTTTTGTAAAGTTAGATTGAGGGAACAGTGTATGGTTAGGGTTAATAATATATTTTATTTGGGTTAGGAAACATTCTGTGGGATAAATAATGGTATTAGGATCCTGCGATATTCACAAGAATATATAGGTGAAATATAAGTATAAAACCTGAAATCTAGGTACGATTTGAAGCCCAGAAGGGAATTGGGCCCTTTAGTGCGATACTTAGCTTTGAATTATGTTCTACACAGATGTCTCAGATAAATCGATATGCAATGGCAGAGGACCTTGTACCTTGGATGAATAAATGTCTTAGAGAACATCCAGTCAAAAAGGAATAGTCAGCAGGATTAGGAAGGTAGTCAGTAGGTTTTGAAAAAAGAGTGAGTATAGGATTTGGACAAAACGTTCATTAGCAATAGGGTTTCGGGTAGAGAGTGAACGTAAATATGAGCACATACGAAGAGTCAGTCACAATGATGAACTGGGAAAAATATGTTGGAAAGCAGATATCAATAGAGACATTAGGAAAACAGGCAAAGTATAATGTGAGTGATAGGGTTAGACATTTTCAACATGGTTGAGGATGAATATATAATCTTAGGTAGAAAGACATATGTAGTCATCAATAGGATTGATATTTTAGAGCATTAGGCAACCTGGGCATGGTTGTTTTTAATAATCCATGCTCACTTTCCATTTTGCTTTGGTGAAAGGTTAATAAAATAGTCACTTGTCACTTCCTGTTTTTCTGTTGAAAAAAAAACTCTGTTGAAATCTTGAGAACTGTTTGCTATTTTGGTTCCCAGAATGTGCTATCCCCAACTGCCAAACTGCAGAATGTACTCCCTCACCCAGTTGCATGCAAACTGCACACTCACCCTGACCCATAAATAAATTTCCCTCCCTGCCCTGTCCAAGGAAAGTATATAAGCTCTGTTAAAGCTGTTCTCAGGGCTCTTTGCTCTATTCAAGTGAGCTCTGAGCCCCAGCATGCTGGACCCCCAATAAACACTTTGCTGTGGCTGAGTGAAAATGGTATACTGTTCTGTACTTAAAAGATGCTTTCTTTTGCTTGGCTCTGCATAAAGATAGTCAGTTGCTGTTTGTTTTCGAGTGGGTAGACCCAGAAACAGGAACGTCTTGTCAACTAACTTGGACTAGACTCCCACAGGGGTTCAAAATCTCCCCCACTCTCTTTGATGAAGCCCTTCACAGAGATCTCAACAACTTCAGAACTACACACCCCGAAGTCACCCTGATTCAATATGTGGATGTCCTGCTCCTGGCAGCCAACACCAAGGAAAACTTTGAGTCTGTGACCCAAGCACTATTATCTGAGCTTGCTCAACTCAGGTATAGAGCTTTGGCCAAAAAGGCCCAAATTTGCCAGCAAGAAGTAATCTTCCTGGGGTATTTCCTTAGGCACTGTAAATGATGGCTCACTGACCCCAGGAAACAAAACGTTGTGCAGATACCACCCCCATTTAACAGGAGACAACATAGAGAGTTTCTTGGAACTGCTGGCTTTTGCAGGTTATGGACCTGGGTTTGTGTTCATAGCTGCTCCTTTATACCCGCTGTTAAATGAGAATGCCCAATTCCAATGGACCCTTTGAGCACCAGCAAGCTTTTGATAACATCTAAGAACACTAACACTGAACACCTCAACTTCACTGAGCCCAGCCTGCAATTTCAGAAAGCCCTAAACTATGTTAAAAAATATACATCAACTCAATCAACTTAGTTCAAAGAAACTGCAGCCATTCCTGTAGGATCAAGAACAGAGTTTTAGACTAACTCACTCACAGTGAATGGAAATAACTGAATGGGTAACAAAAGCCTGTCGGTTCTGTTAATTGGTTAATGCTTACCATTCCAAGCTTCCTGCAGGAAAGCACGTACCAGGAACCAGACCAGGACAATTCTGGGAAGTGGACTTTACCTAAATTAAGCCAGCGAGATATGGACTTAAATATCTCCTAGTCTTTGTAGATACATTTTCAGGATGGATTGAAGCCTTTCCCACAAAAAAAAAAAAAAAAAAAAAAAAAACCGGCACAAATGGTGGTCAAGAAGATCCTGAAAGATATTTTTTAAAGACAGGGCCTGCCTAATGTAATGTGGTCTGATAATTGATCGGCGTTCATGGGCCAGGTAAACCAGGGGTTAGCCAGGACCCTGGGGATTAATTGGAAGTTACATTGTGTTTGTAGACCCCAAAGCTCAGGACACATGAAAAAATAAATAGAAGCATTAAAGAGACCTTAAATAAATTAAGCTTAGAGACCGTCATAAAAGGGTAGACTATGCTCCTGCCTTATGCACTGTTTCATGAAAGAAATACTTCCTTTGTTTCTTTGTGTAACATCATCCCCTATGAAATTCTCTATGGGGCCCCTCCTCTGGTAAGGGACCTAACCCCAACTCTAAGACCTAAGTATCCCTTCCACACACCCTTGCTTGACAGACTTAAATCTCTTGAAAGAACTCAGCTATACCTGTGGAAACAGCTGGCCACTGCCTTCCAACCTGGGGACGAGGGGACTCCACATCGATATCAAGTAAGAGAATTCCTCTACATAAGAGGACATCAGGTGTCATCCCTGGAACCCCGCTGGAAAGGACCATACCAGGTGCTACTTATAACACCTACAGCGGTAAAAGTAGACGGAATCACTTCCTGGATCCATGCCTCTCATCTCAAGCCTGCAACCTGTCCAGACTCTGGCTGGAAACTGGAAAAGACTGGTAACCCGTTCAAATTGTGTATTTTCCACGTAGATAAGGCTATAGACTTTCCCCTTGGCCACCAGTAGACCTAACACTCATTGGCCCATTCAGCAGCAATGGCTGATCACAAATCCTACAAGACAAGAAGTATGGTCTATCTTGCATACAGCCCCCTTAGGAACCTGGTGGCCATCTCTCCACCCAGACATTTGTCAGCTGGATATAGGTCTTTCCTATTAGGATATCCTTGATGAAGAGGATCCCACTAAAATTCCATTAAATCATTTCCATACCATAGATAATGGAAACAAACATTATGGTTGTATAGACAGGCAAGCCAGATGCAGGTTGGCTAGCCTATATTAGTATGTTTGCCCCGCAGACTATCAAAGCCACAAACCGCCATGGCTGAGTGTGGGAAAAGATGACTTCTTCTGTAAGTCATGGGGATTTGAGCATACAGGGGCTGCCTGGTGGAATGTAAAATCCTCATCAAATTCAGTACACAGCATTGGCCATATTACTACTTAGACATCTAAAACAGATGGCGCCAAGAGGAGTCTCTAGATCCTCACATTCTGTGTGACCTTTTTACCTTCTGCAAGTGCTCAAAAGGGTGAAAGGAAATTTCCCTATGTGGAGGCCTTTTCCCTGTTTCCCTCACATCCTGAACTATGCTTCTCCAATAGTTCCTCACCCTCAGCTTTCTGCTCCAGACTCTCTGCTGTCAGTCCTACCTCAGCAACCTTCTTTCTCCCCTCCAATTACTAGATCCAAAACCCAAACCTCCGCTGGTTCTCAGAGCATTGCCCCCTTGCTGAGTTAGCAGGTACTGAGGTACCCATCCACCCATTCACTCCTCTCTTCCTCTGTCAGTACCCGCACCGGGTCGCACCAGGTCCTCTTACCAGCTAACCTAAAGCTCAAACCAGCTTAGGAGATCCCTCAGACCCCTATTGAAGATGTAATGAAAATGACCTTTAAAGTTGCCTTGTGATCACTGAAAACAGGTTACTAAGAATTTAAAGTGCCTCACAGGCTTTTCGGGATAGTCACTCCCGTCTTCCCCTCTGCTCTACCTGTTATACTGCTCAAGATTTTGTTTCTAGGAAAATCCCAAACCCCTTTCCCATTATTCTTTTATATCTCTCCTTCCTATTTCTCAGATCCACGGAGCAGCTCTCACCCTCCGCCTTCCCCGTCTTCCCCCTCTGTACCAGGCCCACAGAAAAATCTTAACTGAACTTCTTCAGAAGTCTTCACCATGACTTTAGGATTTTCAGCAAAAGAGTCCCTATAAAAGAGTTCAGTGTAGATAAACTTCCTGTTTTTCTGTTGCCCTGCTCTACTTGGCTACTGGCTGCAAAAATCAGCACTCCTAAGCTTGACACCCCTTTAATAGTTTTTCACACAATATGTGAACAAGGCCTCTGGCCTTGAGCTGGGGCTTCATAGAGATGGCTATATTTTTAAGATATAAAATTACCAACTGGGCTCCATGGTAACACTGCAGGGGGATAAAAGAAAAGGAAGAAAAAGCTCTCCCCCTCCCAGGTGTCCTTGAAAGTTTAACTTGCCCACCAAAGAGGAAAAAACAGAAAAAAACTTCTTTTTGTGAAGTTCTGCAGACTGTGAACTTCTTAGTCCCTTCCCTTTCATGTTGGGTACAAAATTCTGAAACTACCTAAACTTGGGGTTCAGGGAATTAATTGATTACAAAAGAAGCAATGCCCGCTGAATCCGGTTGCAACCAAATAGGACTGTTTCCCTGTCTTCTGTGCTATCTTAGGTGCCTTGCCTTGACTGCCCCTACAACAGTATAATTCTATATACTTAAACATTGTTTATGTTTTAATGAAATGGTCAACAGATGTGATTAATTGTGAAATGGTGAAGATGTTTCCCAGATTGCTCTATAATGACCCAGGTTCATTTGAAGTTCAAACAGGGGGGCATACAACCCAGTTCCACTGGGAACATATATCTCTTACTTTACCTATCATATTAGGAAGTGGAGTTCCTGCAGGGGTAGTCACAGGAACCACTGCCCTGGTCCATGGTACACAACAAATGACCCAAATAGAAGCAGCAATAGACCAAAACTTAAAGATATTAGAAACCTCCATCACAGTTTTCAGGAATCTTTAACCTCTCTCTCTGAAGTTGTTTTACACAACAGTCGAGGGTTTGACCTCCTCTTCATGAGAGAAGGGGGCCTTTGTGCTGCATTGATGTAAGAATGCTGTTTTTATGCCGACCATAATGAAGTTGTAAAAAAACCTATGAGTAAAATAAAAGGATGTCTTGAAGAGTGTCAATGAGAGACAGACGCCCCAAAAGGGTGGTTTGAGTCTTGGTTATCACAGTCCCCCTGTTTATCTACGCTTTTACCACCCCTGGCCTGTCCAATAATAATCTCCATATTATAGCTAACTATAAAACCCTGTTTGCTCAACCGTGTAATTTCTTTTTTCCAAGCTCAAATTGGACAAGTTAAACTTATGGTAATACCCCACTAGCAGACATAGAATGTGACACCCCCCAATAATCACTATTATGATTAAAATTAGCCAGAAGAAGAAGTGGGGAATGAAAGGTTAATAAAAAAGGAACTTGGAACTTCCTGTTTTTTTGTATGCTTAACAAAACACTGTTGAAATATTGAGAACTGTTTGCTAACCTTGTTCCCAGATTGTGCTGTCCCCAACTTCGAAATTGCAGAATGTATTCCCTCATCCGGTTACATGCAAACCGCCCACTCGCTCTGACCCATCATTAAATTTCCGTCCCTACCCTTTTCAAGGAAAGTATATAAGCTCTGCTTAAGCTGTTCTCAGGGCTCTCTGCTCTATTCTTGTGAGCTCTGAGCCACAGCATGCTGGACCCCCAAAAAACCTCTTGCTGTGGCATGAGACACTCTCCTGGTGGTCTCTTCCTCCGATGCTTGCACGAACATTACTTGGATGATTGAATGTAGAAGAGAAAATCCAGTCAAAAAGGGATAGTCGGGAGGATTAAGAAGATAGTCGGTAGGTTTAGGAAGAAGAGTGAGTATAGGATTTGGAACAAAATCTCTTTAGCAATAGGGGTTCGGTTAGAGAGTGAATGTAAATGTCAGCACATGTGAACAGTCACAATAATGAAATGGGAAAAGAACGTAGGAAAGCAGATATCAATAAAGACATTACGAAATCAGGCAAAGTATAAAGTGTGTGATACGATTAGACATTTTCAACAGGGTTGAGTTAGAATATATAATCTTAGGAAGAAACAAATATGTAGTCACCAATAGGATTGACATTTGAGAGCATTAGGCAACCTTGACATGGATGTTTTTTGTAATCCATGCTCACTTTCCATTTAGGTTTTGGTACAATCATAAGTGTGACGTTTGCATTTGTATCCAGAATATTACTGTGATAATATGTATATGTAGATCTGGTGACATGAGTGTTTATTCCACCATTTCTGGGAGCAATTTTTTGAAGACATATAAATGGGTATAGGGGGTACAAAGAGGTATACACTGTGTCAATGAATATAGAGATAATGCATGAATAGACCATAAGTGAATAAATAATATAACTAGTTCCACATTAAATAACGGATTGAATTGATATCTGAAAATGTATAAGAAATCTTATATTGATATACAATCATTCATTCCAACCATTTATACATCTAATATCAATATTAGGGTTATGGTTTATCATGAAGATATGTTATTTTTGCTACAAAAGTGATTATGGAAATCGAAAATAATGTGTTTGGAAAGAGTCAGTCACAATGCTGGCAATATGTGAACAAGGCCTCTGGCCTTGAGCTGGGGCTTGACAGAGATGGCTACAGTTCTAAGTTAAAGAAGTTACCAACTGGGCTCCATGGTAAAAGCTGGCAGGGAGAAAAAAAAAGAGAAGAAAAAAGCTCTGCCCCTCCCAGGTGTCCTTGAAATGTTAACTTGCACAGAACAGAAAAAAAAAAAAAACAGAAACAAAAACTGCTTTTAATGAACTTCTGCAGACTGTGAACTTCTGAGTCCCTCCCTTACATGTTGGGTACAAAATTCTGAAACAATCTAAACTTGGAGTTCAGGGGATTAAATGATTACAATAGAAGCAATGCCCTCTAAATCCGGTTGCAACCAAATAGGACTGTTTCGCTGTGTTCGGTGCTATGTTAGTTGCCTTACCTTGCATTGTCCATCCATTTTCTCATGAAAAGACCAGTCAAGAAACATGGAGGAATGCATGTGCTCTGAAGCAGGAAGTGATTGATAGTGAATCAAATGCCTATAAGTTTCCTAACTTGTGGATGAAATACATATCCTATGATGTGCATAAATTAAAGAAATAGTAATCTACCAGTGTTGAATAAAAATGAACGTCAAAATACACATCATGTCCAATTGGAATCTACTTGCATTGATGTTAAACTGGGTCAGGTACTGTAGAAATATTAGGATTTGTGTGCACCATTCACTGAAGTTCCTTTTCGGTACTAGGAAAGAAATATGTTTTTCAGGTAAATGAATATTTCTAAGAATAATCTTGTGAAAAGTTGATTATAAATTCACATATATGAATATGAATGAATTTGGTGAGTGTAAAATAAAACACATATTTCATATTTTGAAAAATCTGGAGAGACTATCTACCTATCTATCTATCTATATATGTGTGTGTGTGTGTGTGTGTGTACACACACACACACACACAGACATAAAAAATAGCAATATATATGCCAATCAAAATTCAAAATGAAATATATATCATTGACAGATCCAAAAATATTTATTTAACTGAACATGGATTTATGAATAATATTGATCAAGTAGGAAGCTCACCCATAATTTGAATTTTCAGTTCCAACATCATTTAGGAGGAGTGATCCCTTACAATTTGTATCTGTCAAGTCAGCCACCTCACAAGAATGGACGTGTGGTCCCAGGTAGGATTCTATGTTTGCATATAAAAATACAGGTGGTGAATAGGCTACAGAGAGGGGAGACAGGAATTCACATATTGGTTAACTTTAAAAAAAACATGGAGAACGACTTCAACAAAAAGTTGACTAGATTTATAACTCCCACAATATATAATGCAAAAGGCAAGTCCAACTATACACCATGCCTCCTCTGAAATGCTTGTATTTTTATTCTGTTTGAGTTATTTTTCTCCATCTTATTAGTATTAGTAGTCAGAGTGTAGTAGGGTAGGGGTTAGTGTCGGGGATTCAGTATTTCGAAAGAAAAATTGGAAAATGAATCCAATGTGTATGTAAATGTGTGCTCCACAAATATCCTCCCACTCTCATACAGAAAAATGCCTTGACAGTACCTTCGCTCCAACTAAAACACCATTAGAGGAGAAGAATTAGAAAATCAGTGAATACATATCTGGAATGGAATATGCTCACAGTTTTGAAAAATTGGAGGTGGTAGATGATTTTCGAAAAGAAAGGGACAGGGTAAACACTCCACAAACATGGAGTTCTGCTGGCCTAAAGACTTCTTGAGAAACTGCCTCTGAGGTTGGGCCCTTGAACTATATGTGGTTGTCAGGAGCTTTAGCTTCCTTTGTACTGAGACCATCAATGCTGGGTCTGCATCTATGTGACATGGAGGAAATTGTTTCTTATTTTCCAATGAAAATGAGGCAGCAGTGCTGAATTCTCTCTTTGTAGGTAACCTGTGGCCACTGGGGGCTAAGTGTATCCCCGTGTGGACTGTGAAGCCATTTGGACATCCTCCAATTTTTGTGGTGTTTCTCGCTGCTGCACTGGGAGTTTGGTATTTGCATCACAAAATACATGGAGTTCAACTGGGACACAGTGCTGGAGGGATTTCTGTCGGGAGTGGTGGGTCAGGGTCTGCAGGATAATGCACCAACCAGGCTTCTATCCCACATTGCTTTCCCCCTTGACCATAGCAACCTGATTCTGAACATTGCCCTGAAACCTCTCAATATAACAAGATGCCTTTACAAAGAAGGGTCTGCTGGCTGCACCATGTCAGTAACAACCATTTGGAAGCCAAGGGCAGATCCACATTGCCCCACTACATGTTTTATCACAAACCTTCCCACCACTGTTCTAGGCCCGCTATTCAGCAGGCTCCAAATTACTGGCATCTCTGTTCTACACCACTTTCATGAAACCCAGTCAATCAAGGCACTGTCTGGCACACTCAAGATCAGCAACAGCACATCCAAAGGTTCTCCAGTGCCACCAGGTCATGGGAATTTCAAAAATTTCACGGTATTTTTCTAGCCATTTTTCTAGGATGATGTTGCAAGCACTATGGGTTTCAATATATTCAGGAACCGTTAAATGGTGAAGAAGCACATTTCAATGAAAGCTCTGGAGAACTCTCAAAGGCAAGGCTTCCAAAATAGTGGCCAAAAGGTCACTTGAATCCAGTCCTATTGAGGTCTACAATATGAGGTCCATGTGTTTTTTGACACTGAACTATGGCTGCCATGTCTTTCAGAATACAATCAAGCGATATCCTTGCTGAGATTCCCAGTGCTTTGTGGAAAGCCACCCTGGGCCTAGATCTCAGTTTCCAAGGGCGACTTTCATTGCGTGGCTTCCTAAAATCCCAAAACAATTCATGGCAATACTTCTCTGAGGTAAGTTCTAGAACTCAGTCTCTAAGGGGAATCACACCAGAGTTCAAGCACAGGTAGACCCAGTCATGTCTTCCAACCACCACACAAATGACCACAATTAAAACCAAAACACTCCACACGGCCCTAATCTTCTTCCATATAGACACTCATCATATCCTTTGGCTGGAGTTTTCCATAAGGGGTGCAGCCCAAGACAGTGTCCAAAATAAGCTCCCTTAACCCTCATTTGCCTAAAGTCAGGGTGGCCTGGACACCCTTACCGTAAACCAGGAGTGATCAAATAGGTCTGCCATTAATACTTTTCCACTTCTTCAATTTTAGGCCTTTTAACTGTGGCATTTAGATTATTTATGTGAACTGTAGTCAAGAGAAAACCGAAGCACCTATGGGCTAGCCTCTCCATGGCTTTGAAGAATTCATTTGACCCAAAGGATCCTTATTCTCACTTGATGGAGGTCAGAAACCTTACAGAGAAAGGCGAGAGACTTCATCTACAATGACTGTAATTTTTGCCATTTTGATTTTGTATGCACACATGGGATTTTTCTTTACATCCATCAGGTGTAGGGAATCTAAGCCATAGACTCACACAGGGCCAAGAGACTGATTCAGACACATCCCTTTCCAAAGCAGTTAAGTAAAGAGCCACAGGTAATGCCCATTTATATCCATTTGAAAACTGGTTACTTCAGGTTTCACAAAGGGGTGGCCTGAGGCAAAGTCCTTCCTGACATTCAGGGCAAAAGAACAATAGGCAAGCAAAAGCCCCAAAGCAGAGTTTCTCCACTGAGACTTTACTGGTCACACTGATATCTGAGTTTTCTGAGATGCTCGCCATTCCCTTCAGCTATCCAGTACATGCCCATATCACAGAGCTTGGAGGTGGTAAATATCTTGGACAGAAAACCATGAGCCTATTCTGGAGTGTAGCCAGAATTCAGGAAGGAAACAAGAACTTAGGAAGTTTGAAGGTGTTGCCATTCGATAAGGCAAGCCACAGTCCATTTATATATTGGGTAAGATTGATGCTGGGAAGCTTTCTACTAGACAGGACACATCCATTGATGCATTCTCTTTTCTAATGTCTACAACCACATACACACTGGGAAACACAGACATAGAAACACTTGCCTTGTCAAACGACTTACTAGAAACAGTTCACTCCAAACCAAACAAACCGCCTTTCCTACATTTTCTCAGAACATGAGACAAAACCACAAACACACAACTAAAACCACAAATGCATCTCCTTTCCCCAAGTAGGTCTGTGACTATTCAGAGTGTAATCTCACTGGTGAGCCTTACTATGTTCCTCTGAAATGGCCTGTCCTGTCTCAGATATGGTCTCCTTGGCCAACTCTGAAAATGTCAGGAGCCCACGGTGAGCCACTACTTGCTTTCTCTGGAAAGGCCAGTCTTCAAAGCTTTCCTGGCATTTGGCCATCCTCACATCAGTATATACCAAAAAAGACTGTCTCTGTCATTGGAATATCCAAACAAGTGAGCCCACTGGGACTGGGACTGGGACTGGCTCTGAGTGCCTGGCTTCCTATATCGCAAGTTCAGAGAGTTCCATCACCAAGGAATAGAGATGAGGTCACTTCCTTCAGGAACTGAATAAGTTCACTGCCTTTGCAACCACTTTGTCCTAACAGTTGCTTCCAAGGGTCCCATGAGATGGATGCTGCCCCTATTTCCCGTGACACTTTCACAAGTTAGAATGGTATATCACCCATAGGCACCCGTGAACAGCTCTCCACACAGGGCTGGATTTGTCCATCTTCTGTACATTAGGAACAGAGAGGCTGATTCAGACACAACCCCTCATTCAGACAAGGCTGTTTTCCATGGAAGAAGACTTTTGCACTCTCTGGTCCTTCATAGCTGCCTACATCTTCTCCAGGGATTATTTCTGCATGGAACTTTGAGGTTTTCAGCAGGTGTTATATCCCCTACATTCCTTATTGTAAGACAAACACTGTCCCTGCTCTTCTATAAAGTTAGAATGTGGGAACAGTATATGGTTTTGGTTAATAACATGTTCGATTTGGGTTAGGAATCATTTTGCTGGATGAATAATGGTATTGAAAACCTGTGATATTTATAAGAATATAGAGGTCAAATATATGTATGAAAACAGAAATCTAAGTAAGATTTGAAGCCCAGAAAGGGATTGGGCCCTTGATTGGGAGACTTAGCTTTGAATTATGTCCTGCACAGATGTCTCAGATGAATCAATACACAATGGCATCGGACCTTGTACCTTGGATGATTGAATGTTGAAGAGAACATTCATTCTAAAAAGGATAGTCAGTAGGATTTGGGAGATAGTCGGTAGATTCAGAAAGAAGAGAGAGTATAGTATTTGGACCAAAAGTTGTTTAGCAATTGGGTTTCAGGTAGAGAGTGAATGTAAATGTCAGCACAAATGCACAGTCAAAATGATGAACTGGGAAATTATGAAGGAAAAGAGATATCAATAGAGACATTAGGATATCAGGCAAAGTTTAAAGTGAGTGATAGGATTAGACATTTTCAACAGGGTTGAGTTTGAATATATAATCTTAGAAAGAAACAAATATGTAGTCAACAATTACATTGATATTTGAGAGCATTAGGCAACCTGGTCATGGATGTTTTCAGAAATCCATGCTCACTTTAAATTTAGGCTTTGGTACAATTATAAGTGTGACCTTTGCTTTATTTTCCAGAATATTACTGTGATAAAATGTATATGTAGGTCAGGTGACATGAGTATTTCTTCCACCATTTCTGGGAGCAATATTTTGGAGACGTATAAATGAGTATTGGGAGTACAAAGAGGTGTACCATCTCTCTATGAATATAGAGATAATGCAAGAATAGACCATACTGAGAGTAAATAATATAATTGGTAAACGTTAAATAACGGATTGAATTGATATCTGAAAATATACAGGAAATCTTATATTGATATACAATCATTCATTCCAACCAGTTATACTTCTAATGGTAATATTAGGGTTATATTTTATCATGACGAGTGTGTGAGTTTTGCTTCAAAAGTGATTATGGAAATCAAAAATAATGTGTTTAGAAAGAAGTCTCATGAAAAGTCTTATCAAGAAACATGGAGGAATACATGTGTTCTGAAGAAGGAAGTTATTGAAAGTGAAACAAATGCCTATAAATTTGCTAACTTGTGTATGAAATATATATCTTATGATGGCCATAAACTGAAGAAATAGTAATGTACCAGTGTTGACTAAAAATGAACATCAAAATACATATCATGTTCCATAATAATCTACTTGCATTGATGTGACATTGGGTCAGTTACTGTAGAAATATTAGGATTCGTTTGCACCATTCACTGAAGTTAGTTTTCAGTTCTGGGAAACAAATATGTATTTCAGGTGGATGAATATTTCTGAGAATAATCTTTTGAAAATTTGATTATAAATCCACATACATGAATATGAATGAATTTAGGGAGTGTACAATAAGACACATATATTTCATATTTTGAAAAATTTGGAGAGTATATATATATATATATATATATATATATATATATATATATATACACACACACACACAAATACACACACATTAAAAAGTAGCAACATATATGCCAATCGAAATTCTTCATGAAATGTATATCATCCACTGGTCCAAAAATATTCATTATAGTGAATATGATTTTATTTATCATGTTGTTCATCTAAGAAGCTCACCCATAGGTTGAATTTTCAGTTCTAACTGTGTTTAGGAGGAGTGATCTCTTCTCCCAATTTGTATCTGCCAAGTCAGCCACCTCACAAGAATGTACATCTGATAACAGGTAGGATTCTATATGTGCATATGAAATTACATGTGCTGAATTGGCTACAGAGAAAGGCAGAGAGGAATTCACCTATTTGTTACCTTTAAAAACACATGGATCTTCTTCTATTTCTCTCTTTATGGTTCTGTAGTTTTCATTGTATAAGTCTTTCACCTCTTTTGTTAGGATGATTCCCAAGTATTTTATTTTTTTTTTGAAAATATTGTGAATGGAGTGTTTTTCCTCATTTCCGATTCAGAAGTTTTGTTACTGATATACAAAAATGCCTTTGATTTGTGCGTGTTGATTTTTTATCCTTCCACTTTGCTGAATTCATTTATTAGTTCTAGTAGTTTTTTTGTAGACCCTTTTGGGTCTTCTAGGTATAGAATCATGTCATCCGCAAACAGTGATAATTTAAGTTCTTCTTTTCCTATTTTTATGCCTTTAATTTCTTTCATCTTTCTAATTGCTCTGGCCAGTGTTTTGAGAACTATATTGAATAGAAGTGGTGATAGAGGGCATCCCTTTCTTGTTCCTGATTTTAGAGGGAATGCCTACAATTTTTCTCCACTCAGAATGATGCTAGCCTGAGGCTTAGCATAGATAGCTTTCACAATTTCGAGGAAAGTTCCTGTTATCCCTAGTTTTTCTAATGTTTTGAATATAAAGGAATGCTGTACTTTGTCGAATGCTTTTTCTGCATCTATTGAGATGATCATATGGTTCCTATTTTAAGTCTATTTATGTGGTGAATAACATTTATTGATTTCCGTATATTGAACCATCCTTGCATCCCAGGGATTAATCCTACTTGATCATGGTGCACAATTTTTTTGATGTTCCTTTTTGTCCGATTCGCCAGAATTTTATTGAGGATTTTTGCATGTAGTTTTATCAGAGATATTGGTCTGTAGTTTTCTTTCTTTGAGGTGTCATTGTCTGGTTTCGGAATCAGGGTGATGTTGGCCTCATAGAATGAATTTGGCAAAGCTCCCTCTTTTTCCACTTCCTGAAATAAATTGAAAAGTATTGGTATTAATTCTTCTTTAAAGGTTTTGTAAAACTCTGCTGTATACCCATCTGGTCCTGGGCTTTTCTTGGTTGGTAGTCTTTTGATTGATTCTTCAATCTGATCCATTGATATTGGTCTGTTCAAATTGTGTGTATCCTCCAGACTCAGTCTGGGCAAATCATAGGATTTAAAAAATTTATCGATGTCTTCACTCTCTTCTATTTTATTGGAATATAGTTTTTCAAAATAATTTTAAAAATGTGGCATTTATACACCATGGAGTATTAAGCAGCACTAAAAAATGACAAAATCATTGGATTTGCAGGGAAATGGATGGTATTAGAGTAGATTATGCTTAGTGAAGCTAGACAATCCCTAAAAAAACAAATTCCAAGTGTCTTCTTTGATATAATGAGAGCAACTAAGAACAGAGCAGGAAGGAATAGCAGGAAGAAAAGGTCAACATTAATAAGAGACATGAGGTGGGAGGGAAAGGGAGAGAAAAGGGAAATTGCATGGAAATGGAGGGAGACCCTCAATGTTTTACAAAATTATATATAAGAAGTTGTGAGTGGAAGGGGAAAATAAACAAGTAGGAAAATGAATTACAGAAGATGGAGTAGAGAGAGAATATGGGAGGGGAGGGGAGGGGAGGGGGGATAGTAGAGGCTAGGAAAGGTAGCAGAATACAACAGATACTAATAGGGCATTATGTAAAAATGTGGATGTGTAACCGATGTGATTCTGCAATCTGTATTTGGAGTAAAAATGTGAGTTCATAATCCACTTGAATCTAATATATGTAATACAAGATGTCAAGAGTTTTGTAATATTTTGAACAACCAATAAAAAAAAAACATGGAGAACTATTTCAACAAAAAATTGACTAGATTTATAACTCCTACCCTGTATAATGCAAAAGGCAAGTCCAACTATACACTATGCCTTGTCTGAACTGCTTGTATTTCTATTCTTTTTGGGTTATTTTTCTCCATCATATTAGAATTATTAGTCAGAGTCTAGTACGGTAGGGGTTAGTTTCAGGGATTCAGTATTTTGAATGGAAAATAGGAAAATAAATCCAATGTGTATGTAAATATGTGCTACACAAAAATCTTCCCACTCTCATCCAGAATAATGCCTTGACATTACCTTCGCCCCAAGTGAAACACAATTAGAGGAGAAGAGTTAGAAAAACTGTGAATACATATCTGGAATGAAATATGCTCAAGAGTTCACAACCTTGAAGGTGGTAGAGGAGTTTCCAAAAGTTAGGAACAGGTAAATATTCGACAAAATTGGAGCTCTGCTGGACTAAAGACTTCTTGAGAAACTGCCTCTGAGTTTGGGCACTTGAAATATTTGTTGTTGTCAGGAGCTTTAGCTTCCTTTGTAGAGAGACCATCAAAGGTCTCTCTACAAAGGACATGGTTTCTTATTTTCTAATGAACATGAGGCAGCAGTGCTGAATTCTCTCTTTGTAGGTAAACTGTGGGGACTGGGGGCTAACTCTTTCCGTGTGGACTCTAAAGCCATTCCGTCATCCTCCACTTGTCGTGGTGTTTCTTGCTGCTGCAATGCGAGCTTGGTATTTGCTTCACACAATACAAGGAATTCAACTGGGACACAGTGCTAAAGGGAGTTCTGTCACGTGCAGTGTTTCAGGGTCTGCAGGATAATGTACCACCCATGCTTCAATCCCACATAGCTTGCATCCTTGACCATAGCAATTTGATTCTGAACATTGCCCTGAAAACTCTGCATATTAAAAGATGCCTTTACATAGAAGGGTATGCTGGCTGCACCATGTCAGTTACAAGCCATTTGGAAGCCAAAGGCAGATCCACATGGCCCCACCACAGATATTTTCTCACACACCTGCACACAAATTCTCTAGGCCCACTTCTCATCAGGCCCCAACTTACTGGCATCTCTGTTCTTACACCATTTTCATGGTCATGGGAATTTCAAAAATTTCATGGTATTTATCTAGCCATTTTTCAAGATTGATGTTGGAGGCATTGTGGTTTAAATTCATTCAGGAATCATTCAATGGTGAGGAAGCTCATTTGAATGAAAGCTCTGGTGAAATCTCTGAGGCAAGGCTTCCCAAAGAGTGGTCAAAAGGTCACATGAACCCAGGCCTATTGCTGTCTACAATGTGAGGTCCATGTGTGTTTTGACTCTCATCTATGGCTGCCATGTCTTTCAGAATAAAACCATGTGATATCCTGGCTGAGATTCCCAGTGCTCTGTGGAAAGCAAACCTGGGCCTAGATCTCGGTTTCCAAGGGCGACTCTCATGCGTGGCCAACTAAAATCCCAACACATTTCATGATAATACTTCTCTAAGGTCAGTTCCAGAACCCAGTCTCTAAGGGGAATCACACCAGATTTCAGCCCAGGTGTACCCAGTCATGTCTTCCAACTACCACACAAATGATGACAATTAAAATCAAAACACTCCCACATGGCCCTCATCTTCTTCCATATATTCACTCTCATTCTAAGCTCTGTCTGGAGGTTTCCATGAGCGGCGAAGTCCAAGAGAGTGTCCAAAATAAGCTCCCTTGCCCCTCATTGCCTAAAGTCATGGTGGCCTGGACACCCTTCCTGTGAACCAGGTGTGATCAAATAGGCCTGCCCTTAATACGCCTAGGCTTCTCCAATTTGAGGCCTACTGACTGTCAGGTATAGATATTTTTATGTGAACTGGAGTCATGAGAAAACCCAAGAACCTATGTGCTAGACTCTCCAGGGCTTTGAAGAACTCATTTGACACAAAAAATCCCTATTCTCACTTGATGGAGGTCAGGAGCCTTACAGAGGAAGGTGAGAGACTTCATGCACAGGGACTGCTCTTTTGGCCATTTTGGTTATGGATTCACACACGGAATGATCCATCAGGTGATGAGAATGTAAGCCACAGCCTCACACAGATCAAAGAGGCTGATTCAGACACATCCCTTTCCAAAGCAATTTAGCAAATACCTACTAGTGATGCCCATTCATTTCCATTTGAAAACTGTGTGCTTCAGGCTTCACAAAGGTGTGCCCTGAGACAAAGAGCTTCCTGACATTCTGGGCAAATTAACAATAGGTAAGCAAATGGGCCAAAGTAGAGTTTCTCTACTGAGACTTTACAAGACACACTGATGTCTGATTTTTCTAAAATGCTCCAATTCCCATATATTAAATAATGTAGAGACATTAATGAACAAGAGCAAGTCATAGCAGCTGCAGTAAAACAGGCTTTAGAACAAGGGCAAGTCGTGGCAGCTGCAGTAAAATAGGCTTTAGATGCCAGGACAAGAACATGCTACAATTGTGAACAAACAGGACATTTTAAAAGGAATTGCCCCATAAGAGGAGGGTTTAACAAAACTAGGTATCAAAGGAGTAGAATACGGGGTATTTGCCCAGGATGCCATAGAGGGAGACATTGGACTAATGAATGCCATTCTCAAACCACCATAGAGGGTAGTATATTATCAAAAAACAAACAAGGACCAGGTGTTTATCCATGATATCATGGAGAAAGGCATCAGGTTACGTTGCCAGAAAATGGACAGGGGGACCCAATGCTCTGGGGCCCCAAACCACAAATATACGGAGCACTGGAGGAACCCAGCAACCCCATCAGGGTAGTGCCAAAGACACATTGTCCATCAGAGCCCTCAACAGACAAACCAGAGGGAGTGCAGGGTTGGACATCTGCACCTCTGTCAGAGCAGTACTAACTCCAGAGATGGGAGTTCAAATCATTCTCTCAGGGGTAAAAAACCTCTTCCCCAAGGAGCAGTAGGCTTATTATTGGGACGCAGCTCTTCTACTCTAAAAGGACTTATGATAAGTCCTGGGGTAATTGACCCTAATTATGAAGGTGAAATAAAAATTATAGCCAGTTCTCCAAAGGGTATATCAGTAATTTCACCAAGAGACAGAATAGCACAGTTACTAATAATACCACGCTTACATGATAAATTTTCCAGTCATGTTGTAGAAAGAGGTTCCAAGGGATTAGGCTGCACAGATGTAGATTTGGCTATGTTTTCTCTAAAGTTAGATTCTTGCCCCATACTAAAACTAAATATTCAAGGACATGAATTAAATGGGCTACTGGATACAGATGCAGAACTTAGCATCATCTCTCGTCCAGAATGGCCAAAATATTGGCCATTACAACCATCCACTCAAACACTTCAAGGCCTAGAATTGGCGACTAATCCCCATCAAAGAGCAATGGTATTAGATTGGAAGGATCCTGAAGGATGTGAAGGAACTATATAGCCATATGTATGGATCATCTTCCCGTAAATTTATGGGGATGAGATGTCCTAGATCAATTAGGTTTGAAATTAACAAAAAACATCAATTAAAATATACCCACAATTATGGTTAGACAAGGTTTTAGGATAGGAAAAAGATTAGAAAAACAATATCAAGGTATAGCAGCTCCAATACTAATAGATCAAGGAACAGACAGAAATGGGTTGGATTTTAAGAAAGGGACACTAAGACAATAAAAATTACTTGGAAGTAAGAAAGACCAGTATGGGTTCCTCAGTGGACCCTGACTAAAGAAAAGGTACCAGCAGCCCATGATCTGGTCAAACAACAATTAGCAGAAGACATATAAAACCATCTGTATCTCCCCATAATACTCCCAGTTTTGTCATCAAAAAGTAATCTGGTAAATGGAGATTATTGCAAGATTTAAGAGGCATTAATAATGAGATGGTTATTATGGGACATGCTCAATCAGGGATTCCACAATTATCTGCTTTGCCAAAACTTGGTATGATTTATGTATAGATATTAAAGATTTTTTTTTCATTTCCAATTCAACCTTAGGATAGTCCATGTTTTGCATTTACTAACCCTGCACTGAATCATGAAGGTCCTGATCAGAGATACAAATGGAAAGTACTCCCTCAAAGGATGGCTAATAGCCCAACTATGTGTCAAATTTATGTTAACAAAGTAATCCAGCCACTTAGAAATCAAAATCCTCAACTACAAATATTTCACTATATGGATGATATATTATTAGCACACAAAGCTAAAAACACATTGCTAGAATGTTATGCCACACTTAAAAACATATTAAAAAATATAAACTAGAGATAACAATAGATAAAGTAGAATTAAATTTTCCAATTAATTATTTAGGAGTTCTATTATCCTCAACCATGATCTGTCCACCAAAAATTCAAGTACGAATAGATCAACTCAAATCACTTAATGACTTTCAAATGTTATTAGGAGACATAAATTGGATAAGGCCTTATCTAGGTATACGCACAATAGAGTTGGAACCTTTTTTGATATCCTAAAAGGTGCATCAGATCCAAATTCACCCCGAATGTTAACGCCTGAAACAAGAAAGGCATTAAAAATTATTGAAACATATATGGAAAATATGCATTTGGATAGAATTGATTTAAGTTTGTCTTTATTATTTATTGTACTACCAACAAAAAATATTACTACAGGAGTATTTTGGCAAGAAGGTCCATTATTATGGATGCATTTATCTTATTCCCCTAACAATATTCTTACTCGGTATACTGAGGCTGTAGGACAATTAATACTGAAAAGAACAAAAGCAGCAAAGGAAGTGTTTGGAATTTCTCCCAATAAAATAATTACTCCATATACTCTGAATCAAATTGATGAGTTAGCTAATGAGTTAAATACTTGGGCAATAATCATGTGCAAATCTAATATTTCATTTGGTAATCACTTACCATCTAATCCTTTATTGTCTTTTTGATCATTTCATCCTGTAATTTTTCCAAAAATGACAAGAAAAACACCTATCATGAATGCTCCAAATATATTCACTGATGGGTCAAATAATGGTACAGCAGCAATAGTTACACCTGATCAAACTTTTACATTTCTAGTACCCAAACAATCATCTCAAAAGGTAGAGCTTAATGCAGTATTACAAGCTTTTGTGATGTTTAAAGATTCTGTAATTAATTTATTTTCCAATAGTCAGAATATAGTTAATGCTATAGTATCCCTTGAAGATGCTGGTAGGATTTCCCCTTCCTCTACTGTTTTCTCTTTGCTTTCCACTATACAAAGTCTAATCTTGGACAGAAAAGATCTGTTCTTTATAGGAAATATCAGAACACATACAGGATTGCCTGGAGCCCTTAGTTTGGACAATGATTTAGCAGATAAAACTACACATGACATACATATTTTCTCTATAGTAGAAGAAGCTACAAATTTTCATAAAAAGTTCCATGTCAATCCTAATAGTTTACAAAAGTGCTTTAAAATAACTAAGGAAAAATCTAGACAAATAATAAAACAATGTCAAAATTGTGTGACCTTTTTACCACACGTTAATCTTCGAGTCAATCCTAGAGGATTGATACCTAACCATATTTGGCAGATGAACGTCACAAACTTGCCAGAATTTGGAAAATTAAAATATTTGCATGTTACAGTTGATACTTCTTCTGGATTTTTGATGGGCTCCCTTCTTGTCGGAGAAAAAAACTAAAGATGTTAAAGCTCATTGCTTACAAAATTTTGCCACTGTGGGTGTTCCAAAACAGTTAAAAACAGATAATGCCCCTGGTTATACTTCTACCTCTTTTAAACAATTTTGCTCATCATTTGGCATCACTCATATAACAGGAGTCCCATACAATCAGCAGGGACAAGGTATAGTTGAAAGAGCACATCAAACTATTAAAACGTACTTACTAAAGAAAAAAGAAGGAATTGGGAAGGGGTATATATTCCCCAAAGATAAACTTAAAATAACCCTTTTTACTCTAAACTTTTTAAATTTGGATTCAACAGGGCTTAGTGCTGCAGAAAGGCATATATGTCCAAAAAATGTACATAAGCCCAAGGTACTTTGGAAGGATATTCTAACAGGACAATGGAAAGGTCCTGACCCAGTAATTGTCTGGAGTCGGGGGCCTGTTTGTGTGTTTTCACAGGGAGAACAGGAGCCGATTTGGATTCTAGAGAGATTAACTAAAGAGATTTCTACAGACCCAAAAGAAGATGATTTGGCTCAAATCAATTACAGCTGATATCCAGAACTCCAGTTTGGCTATTCTTACATCTGTGACAGAACCAGGATGTTTTTTTCAATATCTATTTTATTATTGCCCTTTCCCATATCATGAAGTTCTTTTTTGTTTTTTGAGCTCATACAGACCTAGGTTAATGTTTTGCTGATCAGTTTTATTTTTGGACTATAGAGTTTTTAGACTTTGCAATGGAGATTTCACATGTAAAAAGTTATAAAGCCTTTACTATTATGTTATGTGTTGTATGCATTATATTATGTGTGCACACTTGTGTTTTGTGTTATATGTTTGAATGTACATAACCATATATCATATGTGATGAGCGCTCATGAAAAAATGGATCCAAATATATTTTTTTTATTCACGTGATGTAAATATTTTAATTTAAATTGGGTAAACACCCGTTGAGGATTGTTTTAAAATGTGAACAAAAAGGGAGGTTAACAGATCTGTTTGCTTTCTTTCACCTTTCCTTTTCATTATATTTAATAAATCTCTTCAAGACAATGTAAATTGTTAAGAAAATTGTTTTCTTTTAGTGCCTTCTGGAATGTTACATAATTTTTTCTTTAGGCATTGTTGCCAGAATTCCTATCTTCATCCCAGTGCCTGTGAAGACAAAGATAAAACCAATCTACAGCTTCTGCAAAAGCCATCACTGAACTGCTTGCAGAACTTGCCTGGACTATGTATCACTTGTATGCATTGTGAACTCACCTGCATGCATTGTGATCAATATGTTGGTGCATCGACTTGTGGTAGTGTTGGGGTATTTTTGCTGATGATGTCATCGGTGGTACAATTTTTCCAAAAGGAGCCCTCAATTGGCTTGGTGTATCTTCCTCCCTTCTGCTTGTCATGGTTGTTCAGCTAAAATTTGGGGTCCAACAGAGATGAGACAAAGAACCTTACCCCCCCACTGGTACAAAGTCCTCTCCATAGGTGTGGCTGTATACTGGACCTGTAGTTAGTGACGGGTAAGATCCAGTTGCAATGGTACCAACCTAAGACTGGAGGCTGACACCTTGAGGTCAGATCATTCGATAATGGGTAAGGACCATATGTACTATTGGACAACCTAAGGCAGGCATGGTCCCTAAGCCACATGCTTGTTGTTTAAACAGAGAGGGGGAGATGTTGAGAGCCACAGCCCGAGGGGCCAAAGAAAACTTTCAGACTGCCAGCTGATGGTTTGCTCACAGCGGCCCCAGCAACATCTAGCTGATTGGCTACTCTGCGGTGATGCCCATTGGGCTGTTTCCCCACCCTTTCAAACTACCAAGCTGCTCATTGGGGGACTTTTTTGGCTCTGCCCAAATGACCCAGCCAATCGAACTCAAGAGCAGGAGGAGTGGAGAGGTTGAGAGCTTGTGGGAAGCTGGTGGTGGCAGTTGTGCTCTGAGGGTATTTCCCGAGGAGCTATTTTTTTGGCGTGTGTAGTTCTAAAAATAAAGTTAGTTTATTTGACAAGTGGCTCCTGAATTGTGCCCAGCCAGACTGTGGCAATCATAAATTGATGGAGAAAAACAACCAAAACAGAATAGAAATACAAGCAGTTCGGAGGAGGCATGGTGTATGACTGGATTTACCTTTTGTATGATAAAGGGTAGGTGTTATTAATCTAGTCAATATTAAATTGAAATAATTCTCTGTGTGTTTTAAAGTTAACAAATATGTGAATACCTGTCTCCCTGTATCTGTAGCCTATTCAGCACATGTATTTTTGTATGCACATATAGAATCCTACCTGGTATCACATGTACATTTTTGTGAGGTGGCTGACTTGGCAGATACGAATTGTGATAAGAGATCACTACTCCTAAACCTTTTTGGAATTGAAAATTAGAACTATGCGTGAGCTTCCTAGTTGAACAAGATAATACATAAATCCATGTTCAGTAAAATGAATATTTTTGGATCTGTGGATGATATATATTTCATGATGAATTTCGATTGGCATATATATTGCTACCATTTAATGTCTGTGCATTTGCGTGTGTGTGTGTGTGTGTATATATATATATATATATATATATATATATATATATATATATATATATATATACTCTCCAGATTTTTCAGCATATAAAATATATGTGTCTTATTATATAATCCCTAAATGCATTCATATTCATGCATGTGGATTTATAATCAAATGTTCACAAAATTATTCTCAGAAATATTCATCCACCTCAAATATATATTGTTTCCTAGTGATGAAATCTAAATTCAGTGAATGGTGCATAGAAGTCATAATTTTTCTACAGTAACTGACCCACTTTAACATCAATGCAAGTAGATTACTAAGGTACATGATGTGTATTTTGACGTTCATTTTTATTGAACACTGTTACATGACTATTTCTTCAGTTTATGCACATCATAGGATATATATTTCATTCACAAGTTTGCAAATTTATAGGCATTTGTTTCACTTTCTATCACTTCCTGCTTCAGTACACATCTATTCCTACATGTTTTTGACTGTTTTTTTCATGAGACTTCTTTTTATTTTAGGTTTCAATAATCTCTTTTGAAGCAAAACTCACACACTCTTCATGACAAACCATAACCCTAATATTACCATTAGATGTATAAATCGTTGTAATAAATGTATGTTTATAAATATAAGATTTCCTGTATATTTTCAGATATCAATTCAATCCATTATTTAATGTTGGAACCAGTTATATTATTTATTCACAGTATGGTCTATTCATTCATTTTTTCTATTTTCGTAGACACAGGGTATACCTATTTGTACACCCAATACTAATTTATACAACTTCAAAATATTGCCCACAGAATTAGTGGAAGAAATACTCATGTCACCTGAACTACATATACACTTTATCACACTAATATTCTGGACACAAAATGCAAAGTTCACACTTATGATTGTACCAAAGCCTAAATGGAAAGTGAGCATGGATTACTAAAAACAACCAAGTCCATATTGCCTAATGCTCTCAAATGTCAATCGTATTGGTGCTAAATATTTGTTTCTCCCTAAGATTGTGTATTCAACCTCTACCCTGTTGAAAATGTCTAATCCTATCACTCAATTTATACATTGCCTGATTTCTTAATGTCTCTATTCATATCTGCTTCCCTATATATTTTCCCCAGTTCATCATTGTGACTGACTCTTCACATGTGCTGACATTTACGTTCATTCTCTACCGGAAACCCTATTGTTAAAGAACTTTTGGTCCAAATCCTATACTCACTCTTCTTCCTAAACCTACTGACTATCTTTCTAATCCTACCGACTACCCTTTTTGAGTGGATGGTTTCTTCTACATTTAATCATCCAATTTACAAGGTCTTATGCCATTGTTTATCAATTTATCTGAGACATTTGTGCAGAAGGTATTTCAAAGCTAAGTATCCCAATCAAGGGCCCAATGCTCTTCTGGGCTGAAAATCTTACCCAGACTTCTGTATTTATACTTATATTTCACCTATATATTCTTGTAAATATCACAGGTTCCCAATACCATTATTCATCACACAGAATGATTCCTAACCCAAATTTAACCTGTTATTACCCTAACCATACACTGTTCCCTCAATCTAACTTTACAGAAAAGCAGGGACAGAGTTGGTCTTACAATACAGGAGTGTAGGGGATATTCCACCTGCTGAGAACCTCAAAGGTCCATGCAGAAATGATCCCTGGAGAAGTTGTAAGCAGCTATGAAGGACCTGAGGGAGGAAAAGACAACTTCCATGGTAAACAACCTGGTCAGGATGAAAGGATGTGTCTGAATCAGCCTCTTTCATCTTAATGTAGAGAAGATGGACCAAACCAGGCTTGTGTGGAGAGCTGTTCCCGGGTGCCTATGGTGAAATACCATTCTAACTTGTGAAAATGTCACAGGAAGTAGGGGTACCCAGCACCTCTTGGGACCCTTGGAAGCAACTGTTAGGACAAAGTGGTTGCCAAGGCAGTGACTTCATTAACTTCCTGAAGGAAGTTACCTCACATTACTTCCTTGGTGATGGAACTCTCTAAATTTGGGATTCAGGAAGTCAGGCAACCACAGCCAGTCCCAGTCCCAGTCCCAGTGGTCTCACTTGTTTGGGTTAACCAAGGACAGAGTCAGTCTTTCTTGGTACCTAGTGATGTGAGGATGGCCAAATGCCAGGAAAGCTAAGAAGAGGGGCCTTTCCTGAGAAAGAAGGTAGTGGCTCACCACTGGCTTCTGAAAACTTCACAGATTTGGCCAAGGAGACCAGAACAGAGGCAGCACAGTCCACTTCGGGGAAATATAGTATGGCCCACCCATCAGAGGACACTCCGGATAGTCACAGACCTACTTTGGGGAAGGAGGTGCCTTTTTGAGTGTGGGTGTGAGTTTGTGGTTTTCTCTCATGTTCTGAGAATAGGTAGCAAAGGCAATTTGTTTGGTTTGGAGAAGACTGTTTCTAGTATGTTCTCTGACAAGGTGAGTGTTTCTATTACTGTGTATCCCACTCTGTCCGTGGTTGTAGTATTAGAAAAAGAATGCAACAATGGGTGTGTTCTGTCTAGTAGAAAGCTTCCTGCATTCATACTGCCAATTTATGAATGGACTGCCGCTAGCCTTATCAATGGGCAAAACCTACTATCTTCCTAAATTCCTGTTTTCTTCCTGAATTCTGGACACTCTCCAGAATAGGCTCATGGTTTTGTGTCCAAGATATGTACCACCTCCAAGCTCTGTCACATGGCCATGTACTGGATAGCTGAAGGGAATGGTGAGCATCTCAGAAAACTCAGATATCCGGGTGACCAGGAAAGTCTCAGTGGGGAAACCCTGCTTTGGGCCTTTTGCTTACCTATTTTTCTGTTGCCCTGAATGCAAGGAAAGTCTTTGGCTCAGGCCACCCCTTTGTGAAGCCTGAAGAAACAGTATTCAAATGGAAATGAATGGGGATCACCTGTGGCTCTTTGCTTAATTGGAAAGAGATGTGTCTGAATAAGCCTCTTGGCCCTGTGTGAAGCTGAGGCTTAGATTGTCAGCACCTGATGGATCTAAAGAAAGATCCCATGTTTGCATCCATAACCAAAATTCAAAAAATCAGTCATTGTGGATGAAGTCTCTCACCTTCCTCTGTTAGGTTCCTGACCTCCATCAAGTGTGAATATGGACCCTTGGGTCAAATGAGTTCTTCAAAGCCCTGCAGATGTGCTAGTGTTCTCTCATGAATACAAACCACATAAAGAATCTATACCTGACAGTCAGTAGGCCTCAAATAGTAGAAGCAGAGCAGTAATAATGGCAGGCCTATTTGATCACTCCTGGTTCACAGGAAGGGTGTCCAGGCCACACTGACTTTAGGCAAATGAGGGGCAAGGGAGCTTATATTGGACACTGTCCTGAGCTGCATCACTCATGGAAACCTCTAGCCAGAAGTTATGATCAGTGTCTATCTGGAAGAAAATGAGGGCCATGTGGGAATGTTTTGGCTATAATTGTGGTCATTTTTGTGGCAGTTGGAAGAGATGAGTGGGTCCGCCAGGGCTGGAACTCTTGGGTAATTCCCCTTATAGACTGAGTTCTGGAACTGACCTCAGAGAAGTATTGCCATGAATTGTGTTGGGATTTTAGGAGGCCACGCATGAGATTCACCCTTGGATTCGGAAATCTAGTCCCAGGTTGGTTTTCCACAGAGCACTGGGAATCTCAGGCAGGATATCACTTGATTTTATTATGAAAAACTTGGCAGCCATAGTGGAGAGCCAAAACACAAATGGACCTCACATTGTAGAGTTCAATGTGCCTGGCTTCATGTGACCTTTTGGCCACTCTTTGGGAAGACTTGCCTGTGAGCGTTCTCCAGAGATTTCATTGAAATGAGCTTCCTCACCATTTAATTGTTCCTGAATGAATTGAAACCCACAGTGCCTCCAACTTCATCCTTGAAAATGGCTATCTCATGCAACAGCAAAGGGTTTATTGGGGGTCCAGCATGTGGGGGATCAGAGCTAACTTGAATAGAGCAGAGTGCCCTGAGAAGAGCTTAAGCAGAGCTTATATACTTTCCTTGGGGAGGGCAGGGAGCGAAGTTTTTTGATGGGTAAGGGCGAGTGGGCGGTTTGCGTTCAACCGGGTGAAGGAGTACATTCTGCAGTTTAGCAGTTGGGGACAGGACATTCTGGAAACAAGATTAGCAAACAGTTCTCAAGATTTCAAGAGTGTTTTGTTAAGCATACAGAAAAAAAGTGACAAGTACCTATTTTATTAACCTTTCATTCCTCACTTCTTCTTCTATCTACTTTTAATCATAAAAGTGATCATTGGGGGGTGTCACATTCAATGTCTTCTAGTGGAGTATTACAATAAATTTAACTAGTCCAATTTGAGCTTGGAGAAAAGAAATTACACGGTTGAGCAAAGAGGGTTTTATAGTTAGCAATATTATGGAGATTATTTTGGACAGGCCAGGGTTGTTAAAAAGTAGTCAAACAGGGGGACTATGTGAACCAAGACTCAAACCACCCTTTTTTGTCCTCTCACTCTCTCATTGACGCTCTTCAGGGTGTCTTTTTAATTTAATCATAATTTTTTTACAACTCCATTATGCTCGGAATAAACACAACATTCTTCCCAGGAAGTGACAAGTACCTATTTTATTAACCTTTCACTACCGACTAACCCTTTTTGACTGGATGTTCCCTTCGACATTCAATCATCCAAGGTACAAGGTCCAATGCCATTGTATATTGATTAATCTGACACAACTGTGCAGAACCTAATTCAAAGCTAAGTATCCCAATCAAGGGCCCAATGCTCTTCTGGGCTTCAAATCTTACGTAGATTTCTGTTTTCATACATATATTTCACCTATATATTCTCATACATATCGCAGGTTCCCAATACCATTATTCATCCAGCAGAATGATTCCTACCCCAAATCAAACATGTTATTAACCCTAACCATACACTGTTTCCTCAATCTAACATTGCACAACAGCAAGGACAGAGTTGGTCTTAACAATACAGAAATGTAGTGGATCTTCCACCTGCTGAAAACCTCAAAGGTCCATGCAGAAATGATCCCTGGAGAACATGTAGGCAGCTATGAAGGACCTGGGAGAGTAAAAGTCATCTTCCATGGCAAACTACCTGGTCAGGATGAAGAACTGTGTCTCATTCAGGCTCTCTCTTCTTAATGTAGACAAGATGGACCAAACAAGGCCTGTGTGGAGAGCTGTTCCTGGGTTCCTATGGTTGATATACCCATCTAACTTGTGAAAGTGTCAGAGGAAGTATGGAAGCAACTATTAGGACAAAGTGGTTGCTAAGGTAGTGACCTCATTCACTTCCTGAAGGAAGTGACCTCACCTCACTTCCTTGGTGATGGAACTCTCTTAACTTGGAATCCAAGAAGCCAGGCATCCAGAACCAGTCCCAGTCCCAGTCACAGTGGGATCACTTGTTTAGTTTTACCAAGGACAGAGTCACTCTTTCTGGGTACCTACTGATGTGAGGATGGTCAAATGCCAGGAAAGCTCTGAGAGGGGCCTTTCCTGAGAAAGCAGGTAGTGGCTCACTGCTGGCTTCTGACTACTTCACAAAGTTGGCCAAGGAGACCAGATCTGAGAAAGGACAGGCCATTTGGGTGGAACATAGTATGGCCCAGCAGTCAGAGGACACTCCGGATAGTCACAGACCTACTTGGGGAAAGGAGATGCCATTGTGGGTGTGGGTGTGGGTTTGTGGTTTTGTCTCATGTCCTGAGAATAGGTAGCAGTGGCAGTTTGTTTGGTTTGCAGTGAACTATTTCTACTAAGTCGTTTCACAAGGCATGTGATTCTATATCTGTGTACCTCACTGTGTCCGTGGTTGTAGACATTAGAAAAAAGAATGCATCAATGGATGTGTCCTGTCTACTAGAATGCTTCCCAGTATTTATCCTGATGAATTAATGAATGGACCAGGGCTTGCCTTATCAATGGCCAATATCTGCTATCTTCCTAAGTTCCTGTTTTCTTCTGGAATTCTGGCCACTCTCCAGAATAGGCTCATGGTTTTGTGTCCAAGATATGTACCACCTCCAAGCTCTGTCACATGGTTATGTACTGAATAGCTGAAGGGAATGGTGAGCATCTCAGAAAACGTAGATATCAGTGTGCCTACTAACCTCTCAGTGGAGAAACCCTGCTTTGGGCCTTTTGCTTATAAAATCTTCTTTTGCCCTGAAAGTCAGGAAGGTCTTTGCCTCATGCCAACCCTTTGTGAAGCCTGAAGAAAACAGTTTTCAAAAGGAAATAAATGGGCATCACCTGTGGCTCTTTGCTTAATTGCTTTGGAAAGGGATGTGTCTGAATCAGGCTCTTGGCCCTGTGTGAGTCTGTGACTTAGATTGTCAGCACCTGATGGATGCAAAGAAAGATCCCATGTGTGCATCCAAAACCAAAATGGCCAAAAGAGCAGTCATTGTGGATGAAGTCTCTCGCCTTTCTCTGTAAGGTTCCTGATCTCCATCAAGTTAGAATAGGGATCCATTGGATCAAATGAGTTCTTCAAAGCTCTGCAGAGGCTAGCCCATTGCGGCTTGATTTTTCTCATGACTCAAATACACATAAAGAATCTAAACCCCACAATCAGTAGGCCTCAAATTGGAGAAGCGGAGCAGTATCAAATGCAGGCCTATTGGATCACTCCTGGTTCACAGGAAGGGTGTCAGGACACTCGAACATTAGGCAAATGAGGGGCAAAAGAGCTTATTTTGGACACTGTCTTGGACTGTGCCCCTCATGGAAACTTCTAGCAAGAGTTATGATGAGTGTCTATATGGAAGAAAATGAGGGCCATGTGGGAGTGTTTTGGTTTCAATTGTGTTCATTTGTGTGGCGGTTGGAAGAGATGACTTGGTCCACCTTGGCTTGAACTCTGGTGTGATTCCCCATAGAGACTGAGTTCTGAAACTCACCTCAGAGAAGTATTGCCATTAATTGTGTTGGGATTTTAGGAGGCCACGCATGAGAGTCGCCCTTGGAAACTGAGATATAGGCCCAAGGTGACTTTCCACAGAGCACTGGCAATCTCAGCCAGGATAATACATGATTATATTCTTAAAAACATGGCAGCCATAGTTGAGAATCAAAACAAACATGGATTTCACAGTGTAGAACTCGATAAGCCTGGCTTCATGTGACCTTTTTGCCACTCTTTGGAAAGCCTTGCCTGTTAGTGTTCTCCAAAGATTTCATTGAATTGAGCTTCCTCACCATTTAATGGTTCCAGAATGAATTGAAACCGACAGTGCTTCCAACTTCAATCTTGAAAAATGCCCAGATAAATCCCATGAAATTTTTGAATTTCCCATGACCAGGTCGCACTGGGGAACCTGTGGATGTCCTACGTCTGATCATGAGTGTATCAGGCAGTGCCTTGATTGACAGGGATTCATAAAAATGATGTAGAACAGCGATACCAGTAAGTTGAACCCTGCTGAGTCAAGGGCCTAGAGCAGAGGTGGGAAGGTGTATGATAAAACATCTGTGTGGGCCAATGTGAATCTGCCATTGGCTTCCAAATGGCTTGTGACTGACATGGTGCAACCAGCAGAATGTTCTATGTAAAAGCATATTTTTATATGGAGAGGTTTCAGGGCAATGTTCAGAACCAGGTTGCTATTGACAAGAGGGCAAGCTATGGGGGATAGAAGCCTGGTTGGTGCATTCTCCTGAGAACCCTGACCCACCGCACATGACAAAACTCCCTCCAGCACTGTGTCCCAGTTGAACTCCTTGTATATCATGAAGCAAATACCAAACTCCCAGTGCAGCAACAAGAAACACCTTGAAAATTGGAGGATGACCAAATGGCTTCACAGTCCACATGGGGAGACACTTAGCCCACATTGGCCACAATTGACCTACAAAGAGAGAAATCAGCACTGCTGCCTCATGTTCATTGGAAAATAAGAAACCATGTTCTCCAGGTCACATAGATGCAGACCCAGCTTTGATGGGCTCACTAGAGAGAAAGCAAAAGCTCCTTACAAAAACATATATTTCAAGTGCCCAACCTCATAGGCAGTTTCTCAAGAAGTCTTTAGGGCACCAGAGCTCCATGTTTTTGGAAAGTTTACCCTGTCCCTTACTTTGGGTAACTCCTCTAACACCTCCAAAGTTGTGAACTCCTGAGCATATTCCATTCCAGATATGTATTCACAGATTTTCTACCTCTTCTCTTCTCATTATGTATTACTTGGGGTGGAGGTAATGACAATGCATTGTTCTGGATGAGAGTAAGAAGATTTTTGTGTACCACATATTTGCATACACTTTGGATTAATTTTCCAATTTTCCATTCGACATACTGAATCCCTGACACTAAACCATACCCTAGTAGACTCTGACTGCTTATCCTAATATGATTGAGAAAAATAACTCAAACAGAATAGAAATAAAAGAAGTTCAGAGGAGGGGTGGTGTATAGTTGGGCTTGCCTTTTGCAATATATAGGGTAGGAGTTATAAATCTAGTCAATTTTTAATTGAAGTAGTTCTCAGTGTGTTTTTAAAGTTAACAAATAGGTGAATCCCTGTCTCCGTTTATCTGTAGCCTATTCAGCACATGCTTTTGTATATGCACATATAGAATCCTACCTGGTATCACACGTATACACTTGTGAGGTGGCCAGCTTGGCAGATACAAATTGTGAGAAAAGATCACTCCTCCTAATCGCTGTTGGAACTGAAAATTCAACCTATGGGGGAGCTTCCTAGTTAAACAGCATTATACATAAATCCATGTTCAGTAATATAAATATTTTTTGGATCTTTGGACGATATATATATATATATATCATGATGAATTTTGATTGTCATATATATTGCTACTTTTTAATGTCTCTGTGTGGGTTTTGTGTGTGTGTGTGTATATATATATATATATAAATATATATATATATATACGCTCTAGATTTTTCAAAACGTGAAATATATGCGTCTTATTATGCACTGCCTAAATTCATTCATGTTCATCTATGTGGATTTCTAATCAACTTTTCACAAGATTATTCTCAGAAATATTCATCCACCTGAAATACATATTTGTTTCCTAGTACTGAAAACTAAATTCAGTGAATGTTGCACACAAATTCTAATATTTCTACAGTAACTTACCCAGCTTAACATCAATGCAAGTACATTCCTATGTTCCATGATGTCTATTTTGACGTTCATTTTTATTCAACACTGGTACATTACTTTTTCTTCATTTTATGCACATCATAGGATATATATTTCTTGCACAAGTTATCAAATTTATAGGCATTTGTTTCACTTTCAATCACTTCCTGCTTCAGAACACAAGTATTCCTCCAGGTTTCTTGATAGTTTTTTTCATGAGACATCTTTCCAAACACATTATTTTCGATTTCCATAATCACTTTTGAAGCAAACTCACACACCCATCATGATACACCGTAACCCTATTATTACCATTTGATGTATAACTTGTTGGAATGAATGATTGTATATGAACATAAAATTTCTTATATATTTTCATATATCAATTCAATCTATTATTAAAAGTGGAACCAGTTATATTATTTATTCACAGTATGGTCTATTAAGGCATCATCTCTATATTCATACATACAGGGTACACCTAAATGTATCCCCAATACTAATTTCTAAGTCTTTAAAATATTGCTTTCAGAAATGGTGGAAGAAATACTATAGTCACCTGATATACATATACATTTCATCACAGTAATATTCCTGACACAAAAGGCAAGGGTCACACTTATGATTGTACCAAAGCCTAAATTGAATTTGAGCATGTATTACTAACAACATCCATGTCCTGGTTCCCTAATGCTCTCAAATATCATTCCTATTGGTGACGACATATCTGTTTCTTCCTAAGATTATATATTGAACCATAACCCTGTTAAAAATGTCTTATCCTACAACTCACGTTGTACTTTGCCTAATTTTCTAATGTCTCCATTGATATCTGCTTTCAAACACCTTTTCTCCAGTTCATCATTGGGAATGTCCCTTCAAATGTGCTGACATTTACATTCACTCTCTCACCAAAACCGTATTGCTAAAGAACATTTGGTCCAACTCCTAGACTCACTCAAATGTGTTCTTCAAAGCCCTGCAGAGGGCAGCCCAGAGGTGCTTGGGTTGTCTCATGACTCCAATTCACATAAAGAATCTAAACCCTACAGTCAGTAGGCCTCAAATTGGAGAAGCAGAGCAGTATTAATTGAAGGCCTATTCGATCACTCCTGGTTCACAGGAAGGGTGTCCAGGCCACCCTGACTTTAGGCAAATGAGGTGCAAGGGAGCTTATTGTGGACACTGTCTTGCGCTGCGCCCCTCATGGAAACCTCCAGCCAGAGGTTATGATGAGTGTCTATATGGAAAAAGATGAGGGCCATGTGGGAGTGTTTTGGTTTTAAATGTGGTCATTTGTGCAGTGGTTGAAAGAGATGACTGGGTTCACCTGGGCTTGAACTCTGGTGTGATTCCCCTTAGAAATGGAGTTTTGGAAATGACGTTAGAGATGTATTGCCATGAATTGTGTTGGGATTTTAGGAGGAGAAGCATGAGATTCGACCACGCATGACAGTAGGCCTCAAATTGGGAACGCAGAACATTTTGTCCAAATCCTTTATTCACTCTTCTTTTTAATCCTATCTTCTAACTTCCTAATTCTAGATAAATACCACGGTATATTTGAAATTCCAATGACCAGGTGGCACTGGAGAATATTTGGATGTCCTGTTGCTGATCATGAGTGTACCAGACAGTGCCTTGATTGACTGGGTTTCATGAAAATGGTGTAGAACAGAGATGCCAGTAAGTTGGAGTCTGCTGAGTAGTTGGCCTAGAGCAGTGGTGTGCAGGTGTGTCATAAAACATCTGTGGTGGGGTCATGTGGATCTTCAATTGACTTCCAAATGGCTTGTGGCTGACATAGTGTAGCCAACAGACCCTTATATGTAAAGGCATCTTGTTATATCGAGAGGTTTAAGGGAAATTTTAGGAATAAGGTTGCTATGGTCAAGGGCACAAGCTACGTGAAATAGAAGACATTTTGGTGCATTTTCCTGCAGACCCTGACCCACCACACCTGACAGAACTCCCTCTAGAACTTTGTCCCAGTTGAACTCATTGTATTTTGTGAAGTAAATACCATACTCCCAGTGAAGCAGCAAGAAACACCACAGAAAGTGGAGGATGACCAAATGGCTTCACAGTCCACACGGGGAGACACTTAGCCCCCAGTGGTCACAGTTTACCTACAAAGAGAGAATTCAGCAACTGCTCCCTCATGTTCATTATAAAATAAGAAACCATGTCCTCCAGGTCACATAGATGCAGACCCAGCTTTGATGGTCTCACTCCAAAGAGAGAAGAACATATATTTCAAGGGCCAAATCTCAGAGGCAGTCTCTCAAGAAGTCTTTAGACAAGAAGAGCTCCATGTTTGTGGAGTGTTTACCCTGATCCTTACTTTGGAAACTCCTCTACCAACTCCAAGGTTGTGAACTCCTGAGCATCTTCCATTCCAGATATGTATTCATAGATTTTCTAACTCTCCTCCTATAACTGTGTCTTATTGGGGCGAAGGTAATGTCATGGCATTGTTCTGGATGAGAGTTGGAATATTATTCTGTGGCACATATTTGCATACACATTGAATTCATTTTCCTATTTTCCAATCAAAATACCGAAATCATGACACTAACCTGTACCCTACTAGACTCTCACTACTAATCCTAATATGATGGAGAAAAAAAACCCAAATACAAGCATTTTAGTGGACGCATGGTATATATTTGGACTTGCCTTTTGCATGATAAAGGGTAGGTGTTATAAATCTAGTAAATTTTTGTTTAAAACAATTTTTCATGTGTTTTTAAATTAAAAAATATGTGAATTCCTGTCTCCCTTTTTGTATATACTATTTAGCACATGTATTTTTTCATGCACATATAAAATCCTACCTGGTATCACAGGTTAATTTTTGTGTGTTGTCTGACTTGGCAGATTCAAATTGTGAGAAGAGATCACTCCTCCTACCCTACTAGACTCTGACTACTAATCCTAATATGATGGAGAAAAATAACCAAAACAGAATGGAAATACAAGCAGTTCAGTGGAGGCATGGTGGATATTTGGACTTGCCTTTTGTATGATAAAGGGTTGGTGTTATAAATCTAGTCAATTTTTGCTTAAAATAGTTCTCCATGTGTTTTTAAAATTATCAAATATGTGAATTACTGTCTCCCTTTCGCTATAGACTACTCAGCACATGTGTATTTATATGCACATATAGAATTCTACCTGGTATCACAGGTTAATTTTTGTGTGTTTTCTGACTTGGCAGATACAACTTGTGAGAAGAGATCACTCCTACTAACCACTGTTGAAACTGAAAATTCAACTTATGGGTGAGCTTCCTAGTTGAAAACATTATACATAAATGCATGTTCAGTAAAATAAATATTTTTGCATATTTGAATGATATATATTTCATGATGAATATCGATTAGCATATGTATTGCTACTTTTTAATGTCTGTGTGTGTGTTTTGTATATATATATATATATATAATATATATATATATATATACTCTCCAGATTTTTCGAAATATGAAATATATGTGTCTTAGATACACTCCATAAATTCATCCATGTTCATGTATTTAGATTTATAATCAATTTTTCACAAGATTATTCTCAGAAATATTTATACACCTGAAATATATATTTGTTTCCAAGTACTGAAAACTAACTTCAGTGAAAGGTACATACGAATCCTAATATTTCTAGAGTAACTGACCCAGTTTAACATCAATGCAAGTAGACTCCTATGGGACATGATGTGTATTTTGACGTTCATTTTTTTCAACACTGGTACATTACTATTTCTTCAGTTTATGCACATCATAGAATATAAATATATCATCCACAAGTTCACAAATTTGTAGGCATTTGTTTCACTGTCAATCACTTCCTGCTTCAGAACACATGTATTCTTCCATGTTTCTTGACTGGTCTTTTCATGAGACTTCTTTCCAAAAATAATATTTTTTAGTTCCATTGTAAGATTAAAGCAAAACTCACACACCCTTCAGGATAAACCATAACCCTAGTATTAACATTAGATGTATGACTGGTTGGAATGAATGTATGTATATCAATATAAGATTTCCTGAATATTTTCAGATATCAACTCAATACATTACTTAAAGTTGGAAGAAGTCGCATTATTATTCACAGTATGGCCTATTCATGCATTATCTCTATATTTATAAACACAGGGTACATCTATTTTTGCCCACAATACTAATTTATACATATTCAAAATATTGCTCCAAGAAATGGTGGAAGAAATACTCATGTAAGCTGATCTACATATACATTTTTATCACATTAATATTCTGGTCAGAAAATGCAAATATCACACTTATGATTGTACCAAAGCCTAAATGGAAAATGAACATGGCTTACTAAAAACATCCATGTGCAGGTTGCCTAATGCTCCCACTTGTCAATCTTGTTGGGGACTACATATTTGTTTCTTTCTAAGATTATATATTCAAACTCAATCCTATTGAAAATGTCTTATCCTATCTCTCACTTTACACTTTGCCTGATTTCCTAATGTCTCTATCGATATTAGCTTTCTAACATATTTTCCCCTGTTCATAATTGTGACTGACTCTTCACACGTGCTGACATTTACATTCACTGTCTACCTGAAAACCTATTGCTAAAGAAATTTTGGTCCAAATCTTATACTCACTCTTCTTTCTAAACTTACCAACTGTCTTTCTAATACTACCGACTATTCCTTTTTGCCTGGATGTTCTCTTCGACATTCAATCATCCAAGGTACAAGGTCCTATAACATTGTATATCGATTAATCTGAGACATCTGTGCAGAACATAATTCAAAGCTAAGTATCCCAAATGAAGGGCCTAATGCCCTTCTGGGCTTCAAATCTAAATAGATTTCTGTTTTCATACTTATATTTTACCTATATATTTTTGTAAATATTGTAGGTTCCCAATGCCATTATTAATCCAGCAGAATGACTCCTCACCCAAATTGAACCTGTTATTAACCCTAACCATACACTGTTCCCTCAATCTACGTTTACAGAAGACCAGGGACAGAGTTGGTTTTACAATACAGGAATGTAGAGCATCTTTAACCTGCTGAGAACCTCAATGGTCCAAGCAGAAATGATCCCTGGAGAACTTGTAGGAGCTTTTTAGGACCTGAGAGAGCAAAAGTCATCTTCCATTGCAGACAACCTGGTCAGGATGAAGGAATGTGTCTGAATAAGCCTCTCTCTTTTTAATGTAGAGAATATGGACCAAACCTGGACTCTGGGGAGAGCTGTTCCTGGTTTCCTATGGTTGATATTCCATTCTAACTTATGAAAGTGTCACAGAAAGTAGGGGCATCCTCTATCTCATGGGACCCTTGGAAGCAACTGTTAGGACAAAGTGTTTGCCAAGGTAGTGACTTCATTCAATTCTTGAAGGAAGTGACCTACCTCACTTCCTTGGTGATGGAACTCTCTGAATTTGGGATCCAGGAAGCCAGGCACACAGAACCAGTCTCAGTCTCAATTCCAGTGGACTCACATGTTTGGATTTACCAATGACAGAGTCAGTCTCTCTTGGTACCTACTGATGTGAGGATGGCCAAATGCCAGGAGAGCTCTCAAGAGGGGACGTTCCTGAGAAAGCAGTTAGTGACTCACCACTGGCTCCTGACAACTTCACAGATTTGAACAAAGAGATCAGATCTGAGACAGGACAGGCCATTTCATGGGTACATAGAATGGCCAACAAGTCAGAGGACACTCCGGATTGTCACAGACCCTACTTGGGGGAAGGATGTGCCTTTGTGGATGTGGGTGAAAGTTTGTGGTTTTGTCTCATGTTCTGAGAATAGGTAGGGAAGGCAGTTTGTTTGGTATTCAGTGGAGAGTTTCTAGTAAGTCGTTTGACATGGCGAGTGTTTCTATGTCTGTGTATACCACTGTGTCCGTGGTTGTAGACATTAGAAAAGAGAATGCATTAATGGATGTGTCCTGTCTAGTGGAAAGCTTCTCAGGATTAATCTTTCCCAATTTATGAATGGACTGCGGCTTGACTTGTGGATGGGCAACACCTACAATCTTCCTAAGTTCCTGATTTCTTCCTGAATTCTGGCCACTCTCCAGAATAGGCTCATGGTTTTGTGTCCAAGATATGTACCACCTCCAAGCTCTGTGACATGTCCATGTACTGGTGAGCTGAAGAGAATGGGGAGCATCTCAGAAAACTCAGATATCAGTGTGACCAGGAAAGTCTCAGTGGAGAAACCCTGCTTTGCCTTTTGCTTCCCTATTGTTCTGTAGCACTGAATGTCAGAAAGGTCTTTGCCTCAGGGCACCCCTTTGTGAAACCTGAAGAAAACAGTTTTCAAATGGACATTAATGTGCATCACCTGTGGCTCTTTGCTTAATGCTTTGGAAAGGGGTGTGTCTGAATTAGCCTCTTGGCCTTGTGTGTGGCTGTGACTTAGATTCTCAGCGCCTGATGGATCTAAAGAAAAATCCCATGTGCGCATACAAAACCAAAATGGCAAAAAAAAGATCAGTCATTGTGGATAAAGACTCTTTCCTTCCTCTGTTAGGTTCCTGACCTCTTCCAAGTGAGAATAGGGATTCTTTAGGGTCAAATGAGTTCTTCAAAGCCTGCAGATGTGCTTGGGTTTTCTCATGAATCCAAATCACATAAAAAGTCTATACCTGACAGTCAGTAGTCCTCAAATTGGAGAAACAGAGCAGTATAAAAAGCAGGCTCATTTAATAACTCCTGGTTCACAGGAAGGGTGTTTAGGCCACCCTGATTTTAGGCAAATGAGGGGCCAAGGAGCTTATTGTGGATACTTTTTTGGCTGTGTCCCTTATGGAAACCTCCAGCCAGAGGTTTTGATAAGTGGTCTATATGGAAGAAGATGAGGGCCATGTGGGAGTGTTTTGGTTTTAATTGTAGTCATTTGTGTTGTGGTTGGAAGAGATGACTGGGTCCACCTGGGCTTGAACTCTGGTGTGATTCCCCTTAGACAGTGAGTTCTGGAACTGACCTCAGAGAAGTATTGCCATGAATTGTGTTGGGATTTTAGGAGGCCACGCATGAGTGTCGCCTTTGGATACTGAGATATAGTCCCAGGGTGGCTAAGTTGATATCAAAACACTCATGGACCTCAATTGTAGACCTCAATGGGCCGGGTTTCATTTGACCTTTTGGACTCTCTTTGGGAAGCCTTGCCTATGAGAGTTCTGCAGAGTTTTTATTGAAATGAGCTTCCTCACCATTTAGTGGTTCCTGAATGAATAGAAACCCACAGTGCATCCAACTTCATTATTGAAAAATGGCTAGAAAAATACCATTAAATTTTTGAAATTCACATGACCAGGTGGCTTGCAGATCTTTTGGATGTCCTATTGCTGATCATGAGTGTACCAGACAGTGCCTTGATTCATTGGGTTTCATGAAATGGTGTAGAACAGAGATGCCAGTAAGATGGAGCCCGCTGAGTAGCGGGCCTAGAGCAGTGGTGGGCAGGTGTGTGATAAAACATCTGTGGTGGGGCCATGTGGATCTGCCATTGGATTTCAAATGTCTTGAGATGGACATAGTGCAGGCAGGAGACCATTATAAGTAAAGGCATCTTGTTATATGGAGAGGTTTCAGGGTAATATACAGAATCAGGTTGCTATGGTCAAGGGGGCAAGCTATGCGGTATATAGGCCAGTTTGGTGCATGCTCATGCATACCCTGACACACCACAAGTGACAGAACTCCCTCCAGCACTGTGTCCCAGTTGAACTCGTTGTATTTTGTGAAGCAAATATCAAATTCTCAGTGCAGGAGCAAGGAACACCAGGAAAAGTGGAGGATGACCAAATGGTTTCACAGTCTACACAGGGAGACACTAGGCCCCCAGTGGCCACAGTTTAAAATACTGAATCCCTGACACTAAAACCTACCCTATTAGACTCTGACTACTAATCCTAATAAGATGGAGAAAAATTACCCAAAAAAGTATAGAAATACTAGCAGTTCAGAGGAGGCATGTTGTATAGTTGGACGGGCCTTTTGCATTATATAGGGTAGGAGTTATAAATCAAGTCAATTTTTTGTTGAAATAGTTCTCCATGTGAATTTAAAGTTAACAAATATGTGAATTCCTGTCTCCCTTTCTATGTAGCCTATTCAGCACATGTATTTTTATATGCACATATAGAATCCTACCTGGTCCCACACATACATTCTTGGGAGGTGGCTGAATTTTCAGACACAAATTGTGAGAAGAGATCACTCCTCCTAAATGCTGTTGGAAATGAAAATTCAACATATGTGTGAGCTTCCTTTTTAAACTAAATTATGTATAACTTTTTGTAATGAATGTATGAACGTATATATCAATATTAGATATCCTATATTTTTTCAGATATCAATTCAATCCACTATTTAAAGTTGGAACTAGTTATATTATTTATTCACTGAATGGTCTATTCATACAATATCTCTATATTCATAGACACAGGGTACACCTATTTGTGCCCCCAATACTAATTTGTATATGTTCAAAATATTGCTCCCAGAAATGGTGGAAGAAATACTCATGTCACATGATATACATATACATTTTATCACAGTAATATTCTGGACACAAAAAGCAAATATCACACTTATGATTGTACCAATGTAAAGGTCATTTGAGCGTCGGAGGAAGAGACCACCAAAAGATTGTCTCATGCAACAGCAAAGGGTTTATTGGGGGTCCAGCATGCTGGGGCTCAGAGCTCAGTTGTATAGAGAAGAGAGCCCTGAGAACAGCTTAAGCAGAGCTTATTTACTTTCCTTGGAGAGGTCAGGGAGGGAAGTTTATTGATGGTTCAGGGCGAGTGGCCGGTTTGCGTGCAACCGAGTGACGGAGAACAATCTGCAGTTTAGCAGTTGGGGACTGCACATTCTGGGAATAAGATTAGCAAATAGCTCTCAAGATTTCAACAGTGTTTTGTTAAGCATACAGAAAAACAGGAAGTGACAAATACCTTTTTTATTAACCTTTCATTCCCTACTTCTTCTCGTTACTTTTAATCATAAATGTGATCATTGGACGGTGTCATATTTTATGCCTGCTAGTGGCGTATATTTTTGTCTGATTACCAAAAGTTTAACTTGTCCAATTTGAGCTTGAAGAAATGAAACTACATGGTGGAGCAAGCAAGTTCCTACAGTTAGCAATTAATGAGGATTATTAATGGACCAGCCAGGGCTGATAAAAGCGTAGTTAACCCGGGGGACTATGTTAACGAAGACTCAAACCACCCTTTTTGGGCCTCTCTCTTTCGTTGACGCTCTTCAAGGTGTCTTCTTAATTTACTCATATATTCTTTTACAACCAGTATGGTCGGCATAAAAACAACATTGTTCCCTCAATGTAGCATAAATGCCCCCTTTTCTCATGAAAAGGAGTTCCAACCCTCGCCTGTTCTGTTAAACAACTTTAGAGAGAGAGGTTCAAGATTCCTGTAAAGCTGTGATGGAGGTTTTTACTATCTTTAAGATTTTGTATACTGCTGCTTCTAATTGGGTCATTTCTTGTGTCCCATGAACTATAGCAGTGGTTCCTGTGCCCACCCCTGCAGCAATTCCTATTCCCAAAAGGATGGCTAAAGTGAGGAAAACAGGTTCCTGGCAGAACCGGGTTGTATGCCCCACTATTTGAACTTTAAATGATACTGTGTCATGATAGAGCACTCTGGGAAACATCTGCATCATTACATTATTAATCATATCTGTTGACCATTTTATGAAAACATAAACAATGTTTAAGTATATAGAATTATACTGTTTTAGGTATGGAAAAGGCAAGGTACCTAAGATAGAATGGAAGACAGGGAAACAGTTATATTTAGTTGCAACCTGATTTAGAAGGCATTGCTTCTGTTGTAATCAATGAATCCCCTGAACCTCAAGTTTAGTTAGTTTCATAATTTTGTACCCAACATGTAAGGGAAGGGGCTCAGAAGTTCACAGTCTGAAGAATTTCACAAAAAGAAGATTTGTTTTTTTTTTTCCCTCTGTTCTGGGCAAGTAACATTTTTAAGGACACCAAAGCTTTTTTCTTCTCTCTTTTTTTTTTCTACCTGCCAGCTGTTACCATGGAGCCCAGTTGGTAACTTCTTTATCTTAGAAATGTAGCCACCTCTTTGAAGCCCCAGCTCAAGGACAGGGGCCTTGTTCACATATTTTGTTAAAAACTAGTATGGGGGTGTCTAGCTTAGGAGTGTTGATTTTTCAAGCCAGTGCCCAAGTAGAACAGGCAACACGAAAACAGGAAGTTTATCTACATTGAACTCTTTTATAGGGTCTCTTTTGCTGAAAGTCCTAAAGTTAGCCATGGTGAAAACTTCTGGAGAATTCAGTTCAGACTTTTCTGTGGGCCTGGTACAGAGGGAAAAGATGGGAAAGGCGGGGGGTAAGACCCGGTTGGTGGATCTGAGTATGAGGAAGGAGAGATATAAAAGAATAATAGGAAAAGGGTTTGTGATTTTCCTAGCAACAACAGCTTGAGCAGTAGAACAGATAGTGCCAAGGGGAAGACCGAAGTGAGTATCCAAAAAGCCTGTGAGGGCTTTTCAATTCTTAGTAAACTGTTTTCAGTGATGACAAAGCAACTTTAAAGGCCATTTTCATTACATCTTGGATAGGGGTCTGAGGGTTCTCCTCAGCTGGTTTGAGCTTTGGGTTAGCTGGTAAGAGGACCTGGTGGGACGGGGTGCAGGCACTGACAGGAGAAGAGAGGAGGGAGTGGGTGGAGGGGTGCCTCAGTGCCTGCTACCTCAGCAAGGGGGCAATGGTCTGAGAACCGGCGGAGGTTTGGGTTTTGGATCTAGTAATTGGAGGGGAGAAATCAGGTTGCTGAGGTGGGAGTGACAGCAGAAAGTCTGTAGCAGAAGGCTGAGGGTAAGAATCTATTGGAGAAGAATAGTTCAGGATGTGAGCAAAGGAGGGAAAAGGCTTCCACATAGGGGAATCTCCTTTCACTCTTTTGAGCACTTGCAGAAGTTAAAAAGGTCACACAGAATTTGAGGACCTAGAGGCCCCTCTGTGGGCCATCAGTTTTCTTTCTCTATTTGTTAATATGGTCAATGCTGTGTACTTAATTTGATGAGCAGTTGTTTTCCACCAGGCACCCCCTGTATGCTCACATCCCCATGACTTACAGAAGAAGTCAGCTTTTCCCCCACACAGCTATGGCTGTTTGTGGCTTTGATACTCTGCCTGGCAAACATAGTAATCTAGGCTAGCCAACCTGCATCTGGCTAGCGTGTCCCTATATCCATAATATTTGTTTCCATTATCTATGGTACAGAAGGTATTTAATGGAATTTTAGTGGGATCCTCTTCATCAGGAATATCTCAATAGGAAAGACCTATAGCCAGCTGACAAATGTCTGGATGGAGAGAAGGCCACCAGGTACCTAAGTGGGCTGTATGCAAGATAGACCATACTTTTTGTCTAATAGAATTTGTGATCAGCAATCGCTGCTGAACAGGCTGATGAGGGTTAGGACTACTAGTGGCCAAGGGGAGAGTCTATAGCCATATCCGTATGGCGAATACAAAATTTGAAAGGGTTACCAGTCTTTTCCAGTTTCCAGCCAGAGTCTGGACAGGGCACAGGCTTGAGACTTGAGGCATGGATACAGGAAGTGATTCCGTCTACTTTTACCGCTGTAGGTGTTATAAGTAGCACCTGGTATGGTTCTTTCCAGCGGGGTTCCAGGGATGACACCTGATGTCATCTTATGTAGATGAAGTCTCTTGATATTGATGTGGAGTCCCCTCGTCTGCAGGTTGGTAGGCAGTGGCCAGGTGTTTCAATAGGTATCACTGAGTTCTTTCGAGAACTTTTAGTCTGTCAAGCAAGGGGGTGTGGAAGGGATCGTTCGGTCTTAGAGTTGGGGTTAGGTCCCTTACTGGAGGAGGGACACCATTGAGAATTTCATAGGGGGTGAGGTTACACAAAGAAACAGAGGGAGAATTTCTTGCATGAAACAGTGCATAAGGCTGGAGCATAGTCCAATCTTTTATGCTGGTCTCTAAGCTTAATTTCTTTAAGGTCTCTTTAATGGTTCTATTTATTTTTTACCTGTACTGCGCTCTGGGGTCTACAAGCACAATGTAACTTCCAATTAATTTCTAGGGTCCTGGCTAACCCCTGACTTACCTGGGCCATGAACGCCGGTCCATTATCAGAACCTATTACTTTAGGCCGGCCGTATCTTGGAAAATATCTTTCAGGATATTCTTGACCATCATTTGCGCCGTTAATTTTTATTTTGTGGGAAAGGCTTAAATCCATCCTGAAAATGTATCTACAAAGACTAAGAGATATTTAAGTACATACCATGCTGGCTTAATTTCAGTAAAGTCCTCTTCTCAGAATTGTCCTGGTCTGGTTCCTCATAGGTACTTTCCTGCAGGAAGCTTGGAATGGTAAGCATTAACCAATTGACATATCCGACAGGCTTTTGTTACCCGTTCAGATATTTCCTTTCGCTGTGAGTTGGTTAATCGAAAACTCTGTTCTTGATCCTTCAGGAATGCCTGCAGTTTCTTTTAACCAAGGTGAGTGAGTTGATGTACATTTTTAAAGTAGTGTAGGGCTTTCTGTAATTGAAGGCTGGGCTCAGTGAAGTTGAGGAATTCAATGTCAGTGTCCTTAGATGTTATCAAAAGCTTGCTGGTGCTCAAAGGGTCCATTGGAATTGGGCATCCTCATTTAACAGCGGGTATAAAGGAAAAGCTAAGAACACAAACCCAGGTATCCATACCTGCAAAAGCCAGCAGTCCCAAGAAACTCTCTTGAGTTGTCTCTTGTTAGATGGGGGTGGTATCTGCACAATGGTTTTTTTCTCGGCAGAGAGCCCTGAGAACAGCTTAATTAGACCTTATATACTTTTCTTGGAGTGGGCAGGGAGGGAAACTTATCGATGGGTCAGAGCAAGTGGGAGGTTTGGTACAAGCGGGTGAGGGAGTACAATCCTCAGTTTGGCAGTTGGGGACAGCACATTCTGGGAACAAAATTAGCAAACAGTTCTCCAGATTTCAACAGTGTTTTGTTAAGCATACAGAAAAACAGGAAGTGACAAGTGCCTATTTTATTAAACTTTCACCAAAGCGAAATAGAACGTGAGCTTGGATTACAAAAACAACCATGTCCAGGTTGCCTAATGCTATCAAATGTCAATCCTATTGGTGACTACATATTTGTTTCTTCCAAAGATTATATATTCAACATCAACCATGTTGAAAATGTCTAATCCTATCACTCACTTTATACTTTGCCTGATTTCATGTCTCTATTGATATCTGCATTCTTGCATGTTTTCCCCCATTCATCATTGTGACTGACTCTTCACATGTGCTGATATTTTGTTCACTCTCTACCCAAACTTGATTGCTAAAGAACTTTTGGTCTAAATCCTATACTCACTCTTTTTCCTGAACCTACCGACTATCTTCCTAATCCTACCGACTATCCCTTTTAGACAGGAAGTTCTCTTCTACCTTCAATCATCCAAGGTACAAGCTCCTATGCCATTGTATATTGATTTATCTCGGACATCTGTGCAGAACCTAATTCAATGCTAAGTATCCCAATCAAGGGCCCTTCTGGACTTCAAATCTTACCTTGATTTCTGTTTTCATAATTATTTTGAAAATTTAATAAAATAGTGTTTGCCAAGGAACTGACTTCATTCAGTTCCTGAAGGAATTGACCTACCTCACTTCTTTGGTGATGGAACTCTCTTAACTTGGGTTCCAGGAAGACAGGAACACACAGCCAGTCCCAGTCCCAGTACCAGTGGGCTGACTTGTTTGGATTTACCAAGGACAGAGTGTGTCTTTTTTGGTACCTACTGATGTGAGGATGGTCAGATGCGAGGAGAGCCTTCCCTGAGAAAGCATGTAGTGGTCAGCGGAGGCTCCTGACAACTTCACAGAGTTTGACAAAAAGACCAGATCTGAGACAGAACAGGCCACCTTGGGGAACATAGTATGGCCCACCAGTCAGAGGAGACTCTGGATAGTCACAGACTTACTTGGGGGAAGGAGGTGCCTTTTTGAGTGTGGGTGTGAGTTTGTGGTTTTGTCTCATGTTCTGAGAATAGGTAGAAAAGGCGGTTTGCTTGGTTTGGAGTGGACTGTTTTTAGAAAGTCCTTTGACAAGGCGAGTGTTTCTGTGTCTGTGTATCCCACTGTGTCCGTGGTTGTAGACATTAGAAAAGAGAATGCATCAATGGATGTTTCCTGTCTAGTAGAAAGCTTCCCAGCATTCATCCTACCCATTATAGGAATGGACTGCCTTTTGTCTTATCGATGGGCAACACCTACTATCTTCCTAAGTTCCTGTTTTCTTCCTGAATTCTGGCCACTCGCCAGAATAGGCTCATGGTTTTGTTTCCAAAATATGTACCACTTCTAAATTCTGCGACATGGCCATGTAATGGATAGCTGAAGGGAATGGCAAGCATCTCAGAAAACTCAGATATCAGTGTGACCAGAAATGTCTCAGTGGAGAAACCCTGCTTTGGGCCTTTTGCTTACATATTGTTCTGTTGCCCTGAATGTCAGGAAGGTCTTTGCCTCAGGCCACCACTTTGTGAAGCCTGAAAAAAACAGTTTTCAAATGGAAATGAATGGGCCTCACCAGTGGCCACGTGGCCACCCAGATCAATAACTTTGCTTTATT